>NW_006787454.1:1053327-1056245 GCF_000442215.2 Lipotes vexillifer
GCAGTACGCGAGCCTCTCACTGTTGTGGCCTCTCCTGTTGCGGAGCACAGGCTCCGGACGTGTAGGCTCAGCGGCCATGGCTCACGGGACTAGCTGCTCCGCAGCATGTGGGATCTTCCCGGACCTGGGCATGAACCCCTTTCCCCTGCATCGGCCGGCAGACTCTCAACCATTGTGCCGCAAGGTAAGCACTAGATATTTTGATGATGGCCATTCTGATAGGTATGAGATGATATCTCATTGTAGTTTTGATCTGCATTTCTCTATGATTAATGATGTTGAGCATTCTTTCATGTGTTGGTTGGCAATCTGTATATCTTCTTTGGAGAAATGTCTATTTAGGTCTTCTGCCCATTTTTGGATTGGGTTGTTTGTATTTTTGATATTGAGCTGCATGAGTTGCTTGTATGTTTTGGAGATTAATCCTTTGTCAGTTGCTTCATTTCCAAATATTTTCTTCCATTCTGAGGGTTGTCTTTTCGTCCTGTTTATGGTTTCCTGTACTGTGCAAAAGCTTTTAAGTTTCATTAGGTCCCATTTGTTTATTTTTGTCTTTATTTCCATTTCACTAGGAGGAGGCTCAAAAACGATCTTGCTGTTATTTATTTCATAGAGTGCTCTGCCTATGTTTTCTTCTAAGAGTTTGATGGTGTCTGGCCTTACATTTAGGTCTTTAAACCATTTTGAGTTTATTTTTGTGTACTCTGTTAGAGAGCATTCTAATTTCATTCTTTTACATGTAGCTTTCCAGTTTTCCCAGCACCACTTATTGAAGAGGCTGTCTTTTCTCCACTGTATATTCTTGCCTCCTTTAGCAAAGATAAGGTGTCCATATGTTCGTAGGTTTATCTCTGGGCTTTCTAGCCTGTTCCATTGATCTATCTTTCTGTTTTTGTGCCAGTACCATACTGTCTTGATTACTGTAGCTTTGTAGTATAGTCTGAAGTCAGGGAGCCTGATTCCTCCAGCTCCATTTTTTCTTTCTCAAGATTGCTTCAGCTATTTGGGGTCTTTTGTGTTTCCACACAAATTGTGAAATTTTTTGTTCTAGTTTTGTGAAAAATGCCAGTGGTAGTTTGATAGGGATTGCATTGAATCTGTAGATTGCTTTGGGTAGTAGAGTCATTTTCACAATGTTGATTCTTCTAATCCAAGAACATGGTATATCTCTTCATCTATTTGTATAATCTTTAATTTCTTTCATCAGTGTCTTACAATTTTCTGCATACAGGTCTTTTGTCTCCTTAGGTAGGTTTATTCCTAGGTATTTTATTTTATTTTTTGCAATGGTAAATGGGAGTGTTTTCTTAATTTCACTTTCAGATTTTTCATCATTGGTGTATAGGAATGCAAGAGATTTCTGTGCATTAATTTTGTATCCTGCTACTTTACTAAATTCATTGATTAGCTCTAGTAGTTTTCTGGTGGCATCTTTAGGATTCTCTATGTATAGTATCATGTCATCTGCAAACAGTGACAGCTTTACTTCTTTTCCGATTTGGGTTCCTTTTATTTCTTTTTCTTCTCTAATCGCTGTGGCTAAAACTTTGAAAACTATGTTGAATAGTAGTGGTGAGAGAGGGCAACCTTCTCTTATTACTGGTCTTAGTGAAAATGCTTTCAGTTTTTCACCATTGAGGATGATGTTGGCTGTGGGTTTGTCATATATGGCCTTTATTATGTTGAGGAAAGTTCCCTCTATGCCTACTTTCTGGAGGGTTTTTAACATAAATGGGTGTTGAATTTTGTCAAAAGCTTTCTCTGCATCTTTTGAGATGATCATATGGTTTTTCTCCTTCAATTTGTTAATATGGTGTTTCACGTTGATTGATTTGCGTATATTGAAGAATCCTTGCATTCCTGGGATAAACCCCACTTGTTCATAGTGTATGATCCTTTTAATGTGCTGTTGGATTCTGTTTGCTAGTATTTTGTTGAGGATTTTTGCATCTATGTTCATCAGTGATATTGGCCTGTAGTTTTCTTTCTTTGTGACATCCTTGTCTGGTTTTGGTATCAGGGTGATGGTGGCCTCGTAGAAGGAGTTTGGGAGTGTTCCTCCCTCTGCTCTATTTTAGAAGATTTTGAGAAGGATAGGTGTTAGCTCTTCTCTAAATGTTTGATAGAATTTGCCTGTGAAGCCATCTGGTCCTGGAGTTTTCTTTGTTGGGAGATTTAAATCACAGTGTCAATTTCAGTGCTTGTGATTGGTCTGTTCATATTTTCTGCTTCTTCCTGGTTCAGTCTCGGAAGTTGTGCATTTCTATGAATTTGTCCATTTCTTCCAGGTTGTCCATTTTACTGGCATATAGTTGCTTGTAGTAACCTCTCATGATCTTTTGTATTTCTGCAGTGTCAGTTGTTACTTCTCCTTTTTCATTTCTAATTCTGTGGATTGAGTCTTCTCCCTTTTTTCTTGATGAGTCTGGCTAATGGTTTATCAGTTTTGTTTACCTTCTCAAAGAACCAGCTTTTAGTTTTATTGATCTTTGTTATCATTTCCTTCATTTCTTTTTCATTTATTTCTGATCTGATCTTTATCATTTCTTTCCTTCTGCTAACTTTGGGGTTTTTTTGTTCTTCTTTCTCTAATTGCTTTAGGTGTAAGGTTAGGTTGTTTATCGGAGATGTGTCCTGTTTCTTAAGGTAGGACTGTATTGCTATAAAATTCCCTCTTAGAACTGCTTTTGCTGCATCTCATAGGTTTTGGGTCATTGTGTTTTCATTGTCATTTGTTTCTAGGTATTTTTTGATTTCCTCTTTGATTTCTTCAGTGATCACTTCGTTATTAAGTAGTGTATTGTTTAGCCTCCATGTGTTTGTATTTTTTACAGATCTCTTCCTGTAATTGATATCTACTCTCATAGCGTTGTGTTCGGAATAGGTACTTGATATGATTTCAATTTTCTTAAATTTAC
>NW_006787454.1:1056825-1090049 GCF_000442215.2 Lipotes vexillifer
CATTTAAGGTAATTATCGATATGTATGTTCCTATTCCCATTTTCTTAATTGTTTTGGGTTTGTTTTTGTAGGTCTTTTCCTCCTCTTGTGTTTCCTGCCTAGAGAATTTCCTTTAGCACTTGTTGTAACGCTGGTGTGGTGGTGCTGAATTCTCTTAGCTTTTCTTGTCTGTAAAGCTTTTAATTTCTCCATCGAAAATCTGAATGATCCTTGCTAGGTAGAGTAATCTTGGTTGTAGGTTTTTCTCCTTCGTCACTTTAAATATGTCCTGCCACTCCCTTGTGGCTTACAGAGTTTCTGCTGAAAGTTCAGCTGTTAACCTTATGGGGATTCCCTTACGTGTTATTTGTTGTTTTTCTCCTTGCTGCTTTTAATATTTATTCTTTGTATTTAATTTTTGATAGTTTGATTAATATGTGTCTTGTGTTTCTCCTTGGATTTATCCTGTATGGGACTCTTTGTGCTTCCTGGACTTGATTAACTATCTCTTTTCCCATATTAGGGAAGTTTTCCACTCTAATCTCTTCAAATATTTTCTCAGACCCTTTCTTTTTCTCTTCTTCTTCTGGGACCCCTATAATTCGAATGTTGTTGGTGCATTTAATGTTGTCCCAGAGGTCTCTGAGACTGTCCTCAATTCTTTTCAATCTTTTTTCTTTATTCTGCTCTGCAGTAGTTATTTCCACTATTTTATCTTCCAGGTCACTTATTCATTCTTCTGCCTCAGTTATTCTGCTATTGATCCCTTCCAGAGAATTTTTAATTTCATTTATTGTGTTGTTCATCATTTTTTGTTTGCTCTTTAGTTCTTCTAGGTCCTTATAAAAAGTTTTTTGTATTGTCTCCATTCCATTTTCAAGATTTTGTGTCATCTTTACTTTCATTATTCTGAATTATTTTCAGGTAGACTGCCTATTTCCTCTTCATTTGTTAGGTGTGGTGGGTTTTTGCCTTGCTCCTTCAGCTGCTGTGTGTTTCTCAGTCTTCTCATTTTGATTAACTTACTGTGTTTGGTGTCTCCTTTTTGCAGGCTGCATGTTCGTAGTTTCCACTGTTTTTGGTGTCTGTCCACAGTGGCTAAGGTTGGTTCAGTGGGGTGTGTAGACTTCCTGGTGGAGGGATCTAGTGCCTGTGTTCTGGTGGATGAGGCTGGATCTTGTCTTTCTGGTGGGCGGGTCCAAGTCTGGTGGTGTGTTTTGGGGTGTCTGTGACCTTATTATGATTTTAGGCAGCCTCTCTGCTAATGGATGGAGTTGTGTTCCTGTCTTGCTAGTTGTTTGGCATAGGGTGTCCTGCACTGTAGCTTGCTGGTCGTTGAGTGAACCTGGGTCTTGTTGTTGAGGTGGAGATCTCTTGGAGATTTTCGCCGTTTGATATTACGTGGAGCTGAGAGGTCTCTTGTGGACCAGTGTCCTGAACTTGGCTCTCCCACCTCAGTGGCCCAGCCCTGACATCCGGCTGGAGCACCAAGAGCCTGTCCTCCACACGGCTCAGAGTAAAAGTGAGAAAAAGAAAGAAAGAAAGAAAGAAAGAAGAAGATAAAATAAAATAAAGTTATTAAAATAAAAAATAATTATTAAGAAAAAAATTTAAGTAAAAAAAAAAAAAAAGCGGACAGACAGACCCCTAGGACAAATGGTAAAAGCCAAGCTATACAGACAAAATCACACACAGAAGCATACACATACACACTCACAAAAAGAGAAAAAGGGGGAAAAAAAAATATCCTTGCTCCCAAAGTCCACCTCCTCAATTGGGATGATTTATTTTCTATTCAGGTATTCCACAGATGCAGGGTATATCAAGTTGATTGTGGAGATTTAATCCGCTGCTCCTGAGGCTGCTGGGAGAGATTTCCCTTTCTCTTCTTTGTTAGTACAGCTCCCGGTGTTCAGCTTTAGATTTGGCCCCGCCTCTGCGTGTAGGTTGCCTGAGGGCTTCTGTTCTTCGCTCAGACAGGACGGGGTTAAAGGAGTCGCTGCTTCCGGGGCTCTGGCTCACTCAGGCGGGGGTGGCCTGAGGCGCACCATGCCTTCTCCCGGGGAAGTTGTCCGTGGATCACGGGACTCTGGCAGTGGCGGGCTGCACAGGCTCCCGGGAGCGTAGGTGTGGTTAGTGACCTGTGCTCGCACACAGGCTTCTTGGTGGCGGCAGCAGCAGCCTGAGCGTCTCATGCCCGGATCTGGGGTCCGCGCTTTTAGCCGCGGCTCGCGCCTGTCTCTGGAGCTCCTTTAAGCAGCGCTCTTAATCCCGTCTCCTCGCGAACCAGGAAACAAAGAGGCAAGAAAAAGTCTCTTGCCTCTTCGACAGCTCCAGACTTTCCTCGGACTCCCTCCCGGCTGGCCGTGGTGCACTAACCCCCTGCAGGCTGTGTTCACGCCGCCAACCCCAGTCCTCTCCCTGCGATCCAACCGAAGCCCGAGCCTCGGCTCGCAGCCCCGGCGGGTGAGCAGACAAGCCTCTCGGGCTGGTGAGTGCCGGTCGGCCCTGATCCCCTGTGCGAGAATCTCTCCGCTTTGCCCCCCGCACCCGTTGGTGCGCTCTCCTCCGTGACCCCGAAGCTTGACCCCGAAGCTTCCCCCCTCCGCCACCCGCAGTCTCCGTCCGCGAAGGGGCTTCCTAGTGTGTGGAAACCTGTCCCACTGGTGCAGATCCCGTCCCTATTCTTTCATCTCTGTGTTTTCTTTCTTCTCTTGCCCTACCATGGTATGTGGGGAGTTTCTTGCCTTTTGGGAGGTCTGAGGTCTTCTTCCAGCATTCAGTAGGTGTTCTGTAGGAGTTGTTCCACGTGCAGATGTATTTCTGATGTATTTGTGAGAAGAAAGGTGATCTCCGCGTCTTCCTCTTCTGCTATCTTGAAGGTCCTCTCTAGTAAGAATCTGGCCCGCGGTCCCAAGGACTGTCGCGGCTTCGGCCGGTGGGTCCCCTCCAGAGCCGGCAGCCTCAGTGAGGCCGCTCTCCCCTCGGGCTCCGGAGCAGTTCAGTCTGTGGTTATTTAGAATTGGGTATGTGACAGATATTTTCTGCCAAAAATTTCAAGTGAAACTGTCACTTCAAGGAAAATAACTGACAGTATTTGTTGGCAAAATGAAATTTGAGATTTTAAGGGGAAATTAGAATTTTGAAAAACTTGTATCCACCACTGTGAGCTTGTCAGTTTCCAAAAAAAATGTAAAGACTTTTCTGGTGAGAGTGCTGGTGAAATTAATGAATGTGATTTTTTGATATTGTATGATGAAATGTATGAACACTTGAAACATTTGCACAGTTTAGTTAACTAATGTTTTCTAAATGACCAGTGCAGTATGTGACAATATCATGCCTGGGTAAACGATCCATTTAAAGTGCAAGAGAGACAAATGGATTTTAATGTAACTCATTATGAACAGTTCATTGATGTGGTTTCAGATTCTACATTATAACCAGCCCTTAAGGAACTACCACTTGTTGAGTTTTGGTTTTGTATCAAAGGATACACATTATCATCACAGCAATATGTTTTTGGATCCGTCTTCTAGAGTAATGGAAGTAAAAACAAAAATAAACAAGTGGGACCTAATTAAACGTAAAAGCTTTTGCTAATTATTAGAGAAATGCAAATCAAAACTACAGTGAGGTATCACCACACACCAGTCAGAATGGCCATCATTAAAAGGTCTACAAATAATAACTGCTGAACAGGGTGTGGAGAAAAAGGAACCCTCCTACACTGTTGGTGGGAATGTAAATTGGTATAGCCACTATGGAGAACAGTATGGAGGTTTCTTAAAAACTGAAGGTAGAGCTACCATATGATCCTGCAGTCCCACTTCTGGGCATATATCTGGAGAAAACTCTAACTTGAAAATATATGTGCACCCCAATGTTCATAGCAGTTCTACTTATAATAGCCAAGATAGGCAAGACATGGAAACAACCTAAATGTCCATTGACAGATGAATGGATAACACACACACCACACACACACACACACACACAATGGAATATTACTCATCCATAAAATGAATGAAATAATGCCATTTGCAACAACATGGATGGACCTAGGGATTATCATATTAAGTGAAGTAAGACAAATATCATATTATATCACTTATATGTGGAATCTAAAAAAACGATACAAATGAACTTATTTACAAAACAGAAATAGACTCACAGACATAGAAAACAAACTTATAGTTATCAAAAGGGATAGCAGGGGTGGGCGTGGGGGAGGGGAAGGATAAATTAGGAGTTTGGGATTAACATATACACACTGCTATATAGGGAATAGATAATCAAGGACCTACTTTATAGCACAGGGAACTATATTCAATATCTTTTAATAACAATGGAAAAGAATCTGAATAAAGATAGCTATATGCGCATATGTATAACTGAATCATTTGGGTGTACACCTGAAATTAACACAACATTGTAAATTAACTATACTTCAATAAAAAAGTTTAAAAAATACACATTTGAAAAGAGTAATAAAATATTCCTCTCATTCCCAACTATGTGTCATTGTGAGACTAGATTGTCTTCATATACATCAACAGAAACAATGTATCACAGCAGACTGAATGTAAAAATACTTAAGAGAATCCAGATGTTTCTATATTCCAGCTATTACAGCAATTTGTAAATGTGTGAAACAGAGCAGTTTCTGTCACTACTTTTTTTTGGAAAATATATATTTTTTCCACAAAATGTGTCATTTATCTTAACCTGTAATGAGCTTACTATTGTTATTTTAAAACAAGTTAGTAGCCAGATATTAAAAATATCTATGGATATTTACCATGGTAGAAATGAAACTAAGGATTTAATGGATAGAACATACATAAACAAAAGCTCTTGGGAGTCTTCAATATTTTTAAGAGAATAAAGGGATCCCGAGATCAAAGAGTTTGAGAATTTGTGGTCTAGAAAAATCCTATGTTCCTTCATATGCATATCCAATATTACTCTTGTGCTCAATGATTTCAAGTTAGAAAGTCTTTAATTTCAAAATTCTCAGCTGAAGTGAAGCACAAACTAATATGTACATAGAATAGACAATAGTTGAGATATTTAAAATTTTAAATATCACTCTTGGTAGTTTATTATTCTCTCTTCCTGTAAAATGGGGTTAACATCACCAATGTTATGGGGTTGTAGTATGTAAAATGCATGGCATGATTCAACTTGCCTCTCAGTGTTTTGTTTTTTTTTTTTGCGGTACGCGGGCCTCTCACTGTTGTGGCCTCTCCCGTTGCAGGGCACAGGCTCCGGAGGCGCAGGCTCAGCGGCCACGGCTCACGGGCCCAGCCGCTCCGCGGCATGTGGGACCCTCCCGGACCGGGGCACGAACTCGTGTCCCCTGCATCGGCAGGCAGACTCTAAACCACTGCGCCACCAGGGAAGCCCTGCCTCTCAGTGTTCTTGATTATCATTTTTCAAGTAGATGTCTAAATATGCTTAAGTATGTTGACTTTATCTGGGAATTATATTCCTCTTTGATGTCTTTACTGGCACATTCCTGTGTGGTATCTGTAGTCCTGCAGCTCTCCCCTCATCATCAAATGAAAATTCCATATAAGGAAAATTCTAGATATTTTTCTTCATGCCCTATAGGGAAAATGTGTCCAAGTGGTAACCTCTGAGCAACAATTGTTGCTTTTCTAAACAGAAAAAGTGATGAAGCCTGCTACAGAATATTCCTTATGGAGAACTGGAAAACCTGCTAAGACACCACCTTATTCTAAAGCCATCTTGGAACCTTAGTGAATTTGAGTGACGAGTTCTTAAGAGGAGAGATTATGCAATTCTATTATTGCACTGAAAAATCCCTACTCATAACCCTTTCTTTTTCCTTCCACTTGACAAATTATTCCTAAAAACCATTGCCATTACTACTATTTTCTGATTCACCTACAACCCCTCACAAAAATCCTTGGCTGTGATGTCTGAGATTTCAGAACAGTCTGGCTCACTACTGTGGCTGGAAACCAGATAATGAAATTTATGTTTGGCTTAACTACCAGGGAAAAAGCATGGAGAAATAAGCCACATGTAGTCCTTCTAGTATTTTCCTTTGATCAAATGTCATAGTCATGAATAATAGAAATCCTGGTTTAGTTGGAAAGTTGACTAAATAGCACAGAGTTACTATGTTATTCTAAAGTAAACAAATGTGTCTTTTGTTGTCTCTTTACAGATGGGTTTTAAAAAGTTTTATATTTTAATGGTATGGATTTCATTACCATTGATGACATCTGATTGGCAGCTTACGAACATGAGTTGGAAGAAGATTAATTCTCTAGGGGAAATTTTGGAAATGACTTGAGAGTATTTTGTTAACAGGTAGGTATCCTTTCTGAAGGAAACCTTCTCAATATCTAGTCATGGGAGAGGTGAGATAGAAACCCACTCAGAGCCTGCTGGAGAGAAATTGGATAACGGAATTGGAAGAAACTTACATAAAATTTAAGTGAATATTAGCTTAAAATAAGCTAATATTTTTCCATATTAGCTTATTCTAAGTTCTGAATACGTTGGTTTTGTTTGCCTAAGCACTGACTAATTTATTCTAACATTGGATTATTGAAGTCTCTTACTTTTCTGTCTTTCTCTTACTTTCTGATATTTGTATTTCATTACTCATAAACATTTACACCAAAGGATGAGATTATAACAGAAAAGAAATTTACAGCAAGATGGAAGTCTGATAGTTACTTTCAGCTTGCCTTTCCTCATTTATAAAATGAGAATGATAATATTCCCTACCTCAAAGTGTTGTTCTAAAGATTAAAGAGGTAATATGTGTAGAGTGCTTAACATAGCGGCTGGTACAAGGAAGATCAACACATATGAATTGCAAATAATTTTATGTGAATTAGTTTTATAGATTGAGGGGAAGAGGGGGTCAAATTATTGGCTGAAATGAGGCTTAGATTTTATCTATGTTTCCATCAGTTTCTCCTGAATTAGCTGGTCAGAAATATTATCAACAGTATACTTATGAACTCACCTAAGTTATTGTGCTTCTGAACTTTCTGACTTAAATACATGAATATTTCAACTTAAGTGAATTCAATGCTACCTCCTTGTTACAGCAGTGTCATGTGAGTTACAGCCTACAGTTGAGTGATTCTACTCTGTTGGTTTCATTGTATCAGGTGAGATGGGGCTGCAAAGAACAGAAAATTGGATTAACAGTGGCTTAAATAATGAAAATACTTATAAATTCACATAATAGGAAGTCTGAAGATCGGTCACTTTAGTGGAACAATGGGATGCAGGGACTTCCATCATCACAGTGCTGTCCTCATCACACTGGCATTTGTTCACAAGCTTGTCTCCTCCTGTTTACTAGAGGGCTGCCTCAGCTCCAGGCATTGTGTCCTCATGTTACTGCATCCAGAAGAAGGAAGAACAATTTCTCCTTATAGGTCTTTTTTCATTAGAGTGGAAATTCTTCCCTAGAAGCCTCCCAGGAGACTTACCTGCCTTTGCTTGTGTTCCCCAGAATGCAGAGTCTGAGCATCAAAGTATTCGATCTTAAAGGGTAGAGCAAGGGAAGCAAAGGGTACCCATCTGAGGCAACAAGAATTAACAAGGATGAATAATGATGGTGAATTTGTCTAATGATGACCCTGGTCTTCTAGTGTATAAGACTCTCTCTCTTTCTCATTCTCTGTGTGCATCTGTGTGTACACTCATGGGTGTGTATGAATTCATTCATCCATTTCTTTCATTCATACATAAATTCAGTATGTACTGAGCATTGACTATGCTGTTTGCTGGGATTCAGAGATAAATATGAAACAGCCCTGATGCAAGGACGCCATGGCCTGTCAGCTCTCCCTTGTCCCTACTCACTCACCCAGGTCAGACTCCTGCTTCACTTCCTCATCCACTTTGTTGACAACCTCTCAAGCCCCTGCCTTTTAGCAGTCCTGGAAACCTCCCAATCTTGCCTCAGTTTGACTCTCTGCTTTCTGCAGTTTGGCTGACCTTGGTCACTGATTTCTGCTGAATAAAATCATGCAGACCTAGGGATTAGTGTCTCTACTAATGTGTATTTTCAGTCCTATCTGAACTAGGAACAGCTGTGATTCTTTGGAGCAACTTTAGTTCGGATATATCTATATAGATCCTTAGGGATATATACAAGTATGTCCTTATGGATGTTTAAATCTTCCTTACACCTTTGCTTTGGATGAAAGGAAACTCAGAGCTGAATTTGTGCTTTACTGTAGCACTCGAGCAGGAGCTCACCGTGCGTACAGAGAGACACACCGGGAAGGGACTCTGGCTGCCTGGCTGAGGGGAGAACCTTCCCACGGCGGGAACATTATAGCAGAAGGAGCCCTGGGCTGGGAGTAGGCACCCTAGAGGGTGGTCCAGTTCTGTCCCTTGATGGTTGTGTTCTGGGGCAACTCGTATCAAATTTCCTGGCTAGTAATGCAATATTGTACATCTTCAAATCGTCTACTGTTCTCTGTCATTCATTACGAAATCAGTTTTGATTGTTTTTCATGAAAGAGCTTATAAATGCTGGATAATGTTTGGGCTCATGTCATGTGAGTAAACAGTAGCCCTTTGAAGAAGACACCCTTGCAAGATAATTAGAAAGAAGCAAGAAAGTTTTACTCAAAGTCTTACCTTTTCTGTGTTAGAAACAAAAGGCTTGCCTTTGCTATGGTTGTTTGCAGCCTCCAGCACTGGGTGTGAAGAAGGAGGCCAACTTACAATAGCCTGGACGTATCTGATGTTGAGAAAAGCAGCATTTTCAAGACATGTGAAATAGTCGCTCCAAAATGCCTTAATATAGTTAGTGACAACTCAGCTTATTAAAAAGAAAATAATTATATGGGATTTAAAGTATCTCAGTGAAGGAGTCACAATGTAAAAAAATGATGGAATATTTTTCAGGAAGGATACATTAGAAGTTGCTTTGTGTTTTGCCCCAGGTTAAATAGGATATTGTGACACTGTTCAAACGGTAGGCAATACTTCAGGTGGTTTGCAATGTCTCTTTGAGGCTCTCTTTCCTAGGAGATCACCCTAATGCAAGAGTTGTGCCTGAAGCAACTCTTAATCAAACTATTGGTTTACCGGTTTAGGGTATCTGGCTGGTGATGTGTCCTCAGTAACTTACAGCCGGGCTCATTTTGCTGACAAAATATTTTCTCCTGTGTTGAATTGCTGCCTTTCTTCACGTTGCCTGAATATGAATTAAATGACCTTTAATTTCTGTGGAGGAATATTGTATTTTGTAGATGCTTCATGTTTTGCTACTGATTCGCAAAAGATGCTCTCTGGTGAGATGTGTTTTGCACTGCGGTTTCCATCTCCTTCTCCCTCCCAAGAAAGGGGTGTATTTGGCTCTCTTTCTCCCAGTGCTCAGTCTCTCCCAGGAGGAAAATTTTTGAGGCAGCTCCCTTGTCTAAGAGTGGTACTTTACTCAAGACATAGCACCCCCCCCCCACCAAATGATTGTGTTTTAAGACCCCAAGAGGCTAGTTACTCTATCAGAAAGGGTTCCCTGGGCTTGAGGAGTTCTCTGAAGTCAGAGATTGTAGTGGTCATGGCTGGTTGTCTAAGTCAAAGATCCACCCACTCCTTCCTCCTGCAACCCATGTGAGGCAGTGGAGGCTGACTCCAGCCCTTCTCCAGGGTCCTAACTCATGTGAGCCAAAATTGGAATTCAATCCTCCTTTTCAGTGATTGGTTCAGGGGTGGGCATGTGAACTAAGGGGGCTCAATCAGACTGAAGGGAATGACTTTTATTTCATGATGGGGGGGAGGGATCATAGTTAATTTTATGTGTCAACTTGAGAGAACTCTGACTAGTATAGGGGGAGAGTATTGCTCTCTCTCAAATGGACATGAAAGAGAAAGCACATTGCTCCAGGTGCTGCTGCAGCCATCTTGTGACCACGAGGGCAGGCTCCTTCTGAGGATAAAGCAGGCTTGCTAAAGAGGGAAGACCATAGAGAACTGCAGAGAAAGAGAAAACAAGCCTTACTTTTTCCTGGAGCTTGTCCTACCTTGGGGATTTAGCTTTGTGAGAAAATAAATTCCTTAACTATTTAAATCTGAGTCAGATTTTCCTGTTTTTTCAACAATGTATTTAACATATTACCTACTTAGCAACTACCGCTAGCCAGGCGCTGTCCCAGGTACTGGTGAAAAGCATGGTCAAAGTGGCTACCTTCATGAAACATGCCTTCTGTTAACAGAAAAAACAATACACACATTTATACATAATATGATATCAGGTAATCAAGCAGGGTAAGGAGGTAGGGAGTGTTGATTGGGGGTCATATATCTGAGAGGTACGCTATTTGGTCAGGGAAGTGAATAAAGTGAGGGAATGAGCCATTAAAACATTTGAGGAAAGAACTTTCTAGGCAGGGGGAACAGTAAATTCAAAGGACCCAAGGCAGGAATGTGCTTGCTATGTTTTAGGAAAAACCTAAAGCACTGGTACAGCTGAATGAGATGGAGATTGGTGGTAAGAGAAGGAGGCAGTGGTGAGAACATGTGGGTTGATAGACTTGGAACTGCCTGTTTACGTGAAGCAAAGCAATTGGAAAATATTGAGAATGGGAGTAATTTGCAGCTCAAAGCAGCCTAATGGGTATAGAGGCAAAGTAACTTGGACCTGAATGTACAGTCTGCAAAGATCAGGACACACTGATAGCAGGATTTGCCTTTGGACCTTTGAATAGTCATTGCACCCATTTAGTCTTCAAGGAATTCATCAGATCAACTAACTGTTGTTGCATTCTTATAGGTCTAATAACCAAAATTCAATATAACTATGCATATCTGTGTAGATATACAGATGACATTGAGAAAATATCTATCTTTCCTATTTTACTAAGAATTTAAATATTAGTTTAAATAACTAATATTTAATAACTGTTGTATTTGTTTTGTTACATGCAGCCTCTGTTGAGATGACATCATGTGTTTTTCCTCTTTTGATCTATTAATATGGAGAATTATACGAACAGATTTCCTGTTATGGGATCATCCTTGCATTTCTGGAATAGACCCAACTTGGCCATGGTATATTATTTGTTTAATATGTTGCTGGATTCAATTTACTGATATTTTATTTATCATTTTCATATCAGTATTCATAAGGAAAACAAGATTATAGCTTTCTTTTCTGGTGCTCTCTTATCCCGGTTTTTGTATTAGGGCCTTTGTAAAGGCACTTTGTTTTTCTTCTCTCTCTGGGATTATTTAAATAGTTTCAGAATTTTCTTTCCTTGAAGATTTGAAATAATTTGACTTTTATGGTGAACACAATCTACTCAACTTAAAAATTATTCTTAATATGACTTTCCAGTTTTTGTCCATAGGCTGGCATAATTGTTAAACAGATATAGTTATAATAATATTTATTTTGTACAATTTTGCATTCTGATTTTTTCCCCTTAACTTTGTTTCAAATGCTTTTCCACATTCTACAGTCTTTATAATAATTTTAATTGATAAATATTATTCCATTGTGTGGAGGGACCATAATTTAACACTTTCCTATCCTTGCATGATTAAGATATTTCCTGTTGCTATTTTTGTAAAATAATGCTGCAATAAAGGCACCTTGCAAAGTTGTATTCTAATTTTAGATTTTTTTCCCCATTAGGATAAATTCCCAGGAATGAGAAGGTAGAAAACTTTCTATGACTTTTAAGACCTATGCGCAAATTATTTTCCAAAAGTTTTGTACAAATTTGCAAGGTCTCCAGAATTTTGATGTGTTATTTGCACAACATTTTTGTCAGCTTTGGATGTTAGTTATATATACTTTTTCTGTTGTCAGGTATGAAATAGCATCATAAAAATCTAGTCTCCAGTCTCAGGGGCAGGAGAATGAGGAGAGTACTTTCCATTAAACGCTGACCTTCCCACTGAGATTCCAGGGTTGATTTAGTTGCTGTTGTTTCTTGGGCGTAATAAGAGTCAGTCCTGAGCTTTGTCTGAGACCAGGACCCCAGCTCTTCGCTGCATTGTACTGACTGAAGCCAAGGTCCAGTATTCAGACCTGGTCACCTTTTTGTTTTTATTTGTTTTGCTTTTTAGTTAACATTGATTGAGCTCTTACAATATGCCAAGCACAAAGTCTTAACTGCGTTTTCTTATTACCAACCAGGACACATGGCTGGAGAACATGAGGACTTCTTTTTTTTTTTTTTTTTTCTATTTTAAATTTTTATTTATTTTTTGAATTTTTGAATTTTATTTAATTTATTTTTTTATACAGCAGGTTCTTATTAGTCATCCATTTTATACATATTAGTGTATACATGTCAATCCCAATCTCCCAATGCATCCCACCACCGCCACCACCACCCCCGCCACTTTCCCGCCTTGGTGTCCATACGCTAAACATGAGGACTTCTGCGGGCACATGGAGCAGCAGCCTGCCTCTGGGGGCCTCTTTTCAAAGACAAAATGCCTTCCAGCTTTACTTTCTCTCAAACTCAATTTAGTGACTGTAAACACAGATTGCTGTCTTCTGAGCAGGCTGGTAGCTGGCTCAGGGAAGGGAGAAAAATCTTGGCTCTTTGACACTGAACTTGAGGTTCTTCCTCAGTTACTCTGTGTAAAACAAAACACCACTTGCCACCTCAGCAGAGGAGACCTCTTATTTTTGTGAAATCAAAGTACTTTGTAACCATGACGAACTTCTGATGTCAGTAAAGTGTCCCCAGAGAGAGGTTCTGATTACAAAAGCCTCACATATAATAACCATGATGCTGGAATTGTCACACAGGTGCTGGCCCCAGGAGGGAGTCTGATCTCACCGTACCTAACAGGGGCCTTAGAGAAGGATTAACTGAAGAGCAGAAACCAATTAAGACCATTTCTATGGTATTTAAATTTAGTTTTAAAAGTGAGCCCAGGCAATTCAGAAAAAGAGAATACTCCTGTTTTCATGATGATAGGAGAAAAGCAAGTGGTGGAATCTAGAAACCAGATTTCTGCTCTTAAGTGAGTTAAGAGAATGAGGGGGCAGAGAGAAGAGGTATGCTCTTAGATTAAAATTCTTCTTGAGTGACATGCTAAAGCCTGGTGCTTTCCTGAATTTGAAGCACATCAGACTTGCTATTTTTTGCCTCTTCCATGAACTATGAGTATATAATCATTGTTTAATAAACACTTATTGAGCATGTAGAATATTCTTTTATTTATTTTGCGGTACACGGGCCTCTCACCGCTGTGGCCTCTCCCATTGTGGAGCACAGGCTCCGGACGCGCAGGCTCAGCGGCCATGGCTCACGGGCCCAGCCGCTCTGCGTCATGTGGGATCTTCCCGGACTGGGGCACGAACCTGTGTCCCCTAGCATCGGCAGGCAGACTCTCAACCACTGCGCCCCCAGGGAAGCCCAGAATATTCTTAATTATGTATGTATTTAATCAAATAAGATTTTGTCCTTACCTTCAAGCTGATTGTGTCTAGCACAGGGGAAAGAAGTACACAGTCATAGCAATGATGGATGTTAGGTCAAGGTGCTGTGGGAACCTTGAGGAGATAAATACTTTGGTTCCAATGAGCCAAGTATTAAGCTCTGAGGCTCCTTATTTGACTTCCTGCCCCTTATGTTTTTCTTTTTTTAATTTTTATTGGAGCATAGTTGATTTACAATGTTGTGTTAGTTTCAGGTGTACACCATAGTGATTCAGTTATACCTATACATATATTCATTCTTTTTCAGATTCTTTTCTCATATAGGTTATTACAGAATACTGAGTAGAGTTCTCTGTGTTATACAGTAGGTCCTCGTTGGTTATCTATTTCATATATAGTCGTGTGTGTATGTTAATCCCAATCTTGTCCCTCATCTTTGCTACATATCTTTTCTGGAAGATCTTGTTCACCCCCAAGAGCTTCCACCACTGCTTGTGTGCTGATGATTCAATTGTTTTCTCTCTTGCCCTGATCTTTCTCTAGATTGCATACCTATGTGTCTACCCGTGAGTAGATGTCTCTATACAAGTGTCTGGCAGATATTTCAGTCAACCCAAAGTGAACTCATCTGCCCCCAAACCTATTCCCACACAGTACCCTGCTAGCCAATGCTACCACCATCTACCGAGTCACAAGGCAGACACTTGGGCCGTCTGAGATGCTTCCCCTTCTTCATCCTTTATACCTAAATCCTGTTGAATTAACCTCTCAAATAGATTTTAGTTGCTCTCCTTTTTTATCTATACTTTCATTGTCTTAGTCCACACTCGGGATTCTCCCCTTGTTACCTCAGTGGTCTCATGTCTGGTCAGAGTCTTCTTTCTCCAATCTCACCCTCCCTCCCCTACCACACACACTTTAATTCCCTGGGTCAGAGGGATCTATGTGAAACTCATATCTGATCATATCACTCCTCTGAATAAAATCCTCCAGTGTCTGCCCAGCAGAACCTGGCCCTTGTTCCCCTCTGGCTGTGCCCTCCATCTCCTGTCATTCCCCCCATGCCCAAATGACTTTCGATTCCCTGACCCTTCCGCGTTCTCTTTCACTTCTGAGCATTTTTATGCTCTTCTACCCAGAATGCCGTTTCCTTTCCCTTAACATGTTCACTCCTGTGTCCTTCAGATGATCAAAGGATGCCTCTTCCCAGGAAGCCTATCCTCCTTCCTCCAGGATGACTTAAGTGTCCCTCCAAACCTGTAGCCCCCTATCCATATCATAGCCCTTATCACTGTTGAAATTACTGACTTATTTTTCATTCTATTCCTCTAGACTAAGAGCTCCTCAATGGCAAGAACTGTTAATATGTTCTTCATGTCTGTCCCTGCCCCCCATACCTAATGGTGCCCAATAGATGACAACAGGATGAATGTTGTTGAAGAGACAGCTGAAACTCCCACATCCAAAAAACGTGGTCAAGTATTTAGGACCAAGTAAATGACATTCTAATAGATCTTACAGAACTAACAGCAGAACCATTGCTGCAGAACTTTTGGAAGTTCTAGAAGAACAACAGAACCATTGCTAGAGAACTTTTGGAAGTTTCTTGGCTCTCTTGCTGGGAGGCAGCAAGAGAGCCAAGAAATGAACAAATGTTCATTTCCTGAAAAAAATCAAAAGGTGAATTATTGAAATTAGACAGGTAAGATTGACAGGTGTACCAGCACTTTTGAAGGCAATACTTATGGGTGACCATCATGAGCTCACCGAACAGTCACGTCAAACTAGATAAGGAGGATATAGAGCATAATGATTTCAGAAAAATGCCTAGAATGTCTTATTTTTCCTTTTTTGGCAAGATAGAGGAGAGGTCCAATATGGGTGGTGGTCACTAGTGCTATTACAGAGCCTCTGTTCATGGCCTCATCTGTTTTGCCGTCTTCCCTTGAACCTACTCAGGCAGATGGGACCACTGACCAGTATTTTAAAGAAGAATTGGATGAAAGGGAAAATACTCTGCTAGCGGGTTCAAAGAAGTTGTCATATTAATGCACATTTGCCCTGTCCCATTCTTCCCTTCTTGACATTTTGAGGCCATCATGAGGTCCTTGGGGGAAGCTTTGCGTAGGACGAAGGAAAAGATTATGAAAACTTCTTTATCTCTCTTTCCTCTTTGTTTAAAAAATACGTAAATTTTTAGCCAAGAAATACATTATATGGTTAAAAACTCAAATACTATACCAAGAGTTAGAATGAAAAATGGCATTCCCTTGCTCTACCCCACCCCACTTCCAAGTTCAGCTATCCTAGAGCAACACTTTTCAACTCTTTTTAATTGTTTCTTTTGTAACTTACTTCTCCATTTCTAAGTTATATGCCTATACTGTAATTTCTAGATTTATAAATTTTAGATGTTATTTTGTTGACTCCATATAATGAAGATGAGGGAGCAGGGTGGTATACTAGAGCACACTTATATCACCAGCCCCCTTTCCCTTTCCCCACCTTCAAATGGGCTCACTATACACGCTTCTTCGCCAGTTGGCGTTTGTTGTTCTCTGGGCCTTCTGTATGGCTATTATTTCGGGACTTCTCTTCAACTCTCTCCCGCCTTGGATCCCTGATTCCTGGATTTGATGTTTTCTTCTTCCTTTATTTACTTCCTTGTTTACGTTCTTTGGTAGCTTCCTGAGAAAGGGTACATGGGGTGTATACTTTTTGAGATGTTGCATGCCTGAACATTTCTTTATTCTACTTTAATGCTTGATTGAAAATTTGTCTAGGTGTAGAATTTCCTAAGATGAAAATACTTTTCATTTGAATTCTGAAGGCATTTTTTTCCATATTACTGTGGAGAAGCTCTGGTGAAAACAATATTATGTGTTCACCCAATTTATTTCATTTTCTTCTTGGGTGTGCAGGACGGCCTTGTTCCTCAGCCTTATTTGCAGTTAGGTCAGAGCCATAAGATTGAGTTATGGCCAATGGGATGTGGGTGGAGGTGATGTGCCCACTTCAGGCTGCACTGTCCTCCAGGCTCTCTCTTCCCCTTCCATGGTGGTCCTCCAGGCCACACCTTGAAGATGGTGTTATCGTAAGATGGACCCTCTGTCCCTTAATGATGGCAGAGCCCTGCCCTCTGCTTCTGCTGACTGTGAGTGATTTTATTTGGTAAGGCATTGAGATTTGGGCACTTTTCTTAGCTGATCCTGATTAATAAGTAAATCCTATGCCATTCTGATTCTAGTTCCTTCTCATGTGACTTGTTTTCCATATGACCTATTTTTCTCTTTGGAAGACGGATGGGAAGAGCACAGCATGGATATGACATCTGAGCACATGCCTGAAGGAGGAGTTGGAGTCTGCTGGGAAGAAGGGGCTGTGTAAGGTGGAACACAGCAGCTTGGTTGTATAATAGAGTAAGAACGTTTGAAGAACAGTGAAAAGGCTGCACAGGAAGTCATTCATTCATTCATTTTTTTTTTTGTGGTACGCGGGCCTCTCACTGTTGCGGCCTCTCCCGTTGCGGAGCACAGGCTCCGGACGCGCAGGCTCAGCGGCCACGGCTCACGGGCCCAGCCGCTCCGCGGCATGTGGGATCTTCCCGGACCGGGGCACGAACCCGTGTCCCCTGCATCGGCAGGCGGACTCTCAACCACTGCGCCACCAGGGAAGCCCCATTCATTCATTCTTTAAATCTTCATTGAGTGTCTGTTTGCTGTCAGATACAGTATTAAGGGGTGGGAAGACAATGGCCCTTATGGATTAGGGTAGAAATAGAAATGTAAACAAAAATTTAAAAAAATATTTAAATACTGTAGGGGAATATAACATAGTGGTCAAGGGCATGGGCTCTGGTTACAGACTGCCAAAATTCAAATCCTGACTCCCATTACTTTTAGCTGTGTGACCTTGGGCAAGTTACTTAACTCCAGTTTTTTTCATATGTAAAATGGAGATAACAACATTATAACAATATTCTTGTTGTGAGGGTTAAAAGAGACAATGACATGTAAAGTGCTTCATATGTATTGAGCACAGAGTAAGACTCAAAACATTAGCTGTGAATGGAGGTTGATGCTAGGACCTTTTATAAGCTGTGTCAAGGCGTTTGGGCTGTATCCTGTAGACATTAGAGATCGTTTCAATGCAGAGATGAAGGGGAGATCCATTTTTAGTGCCTTGTCATTCTGCTTGTCTTAACAAAACTCAGTTTCAAGGGAATAACAATTTTCCTAAACTCTCATAAGCCCATTACATGGCTACTCTGAACAACAGGCTTGGGGCATATTCACAAGTTCCTATTTTTATTAAGCTGACACTGGCTTCAAACTTCATCATTATTTACTAGTTTTGATTCCTTAAGGCCAATGTAAGTCAATGTGAGTAAAATTGTTTCCTTTCATAACATTTCTTAGGCTGATTGTGATTTGATTCACTGCTTGGAGACATTTGAATGCACAGTCATAGGACCACAGACTGTCCGGGCTGGAAGGGGCTTCGGAGATGCTGTCATCCAAACCTTTCGCTTTGCAGATAAAGAAACTGAGGGCGGTGGTTTATTTTTCTGTGGTCAACTGTGCTCCTGGCAGTAACTGTTAGTGTTTGAGTGTAATAAGTAATCATGACTCTCTCCTTGCTCTGAGCGTGGAACTAATAGAAAGATAGGACGCAGGAATCTGACAGGAGGAGGTACAAATATTGGCTTTCCTACTGAATGAGGTTAAATTAGAGAGCACAACTTGACAGGGCCTTTGCTCTGACTCAAACCAACACTTGTGACAGGCACTGGTGGTTGTCTACCTGACACACCAGTAGGTGCCTTTCTCCCTTGTGAGCAAAGCTGGTCTTCCAGCTGCAGACAAGGTACTCCCATTCCCAGCCTTCCTTACAGCTAGTGCATGATTGTGTGGCCTGATTCTGGCCAAAGTGATTAAAGAGGAAATCGGAGGAAACTTCTGGAAGACGTTTCTCCCTTAAAAGAGAAGTGCTGTGACAAGGTATCATACTTTCCTCTCCTTATTCCCTTTATTTCCTTCCTTCCTGTTTCCCTCACTCCCCCTCTCCCTCTCCCTCCCTCCCTCCCTTCCTTCCCTCCTTCCTTCCTTTTTGCTTTTGGACACTGTTGCTTAAGGACACTAAGTTTGGAGCTGGGGCAGGTCATGAAGGGAGGCATGTCAACGCGCTGGGGATCGCAGACCAGACAAATGAGCAGCACCTGGGTCCTTGATGACACTGTTGAGCAGCCACACGAAAGCTGGATCGTCCTGACTCCGGGTTTCTTGTTACTTAAGCTCAAGTATGCTTATGGTACCTTCAGTGGCTTGTTATGTGCAGCCAAAACCATCCCAAGTGATAAATCTACCTGAACTCTAAACCTCCAGGATGCTGAGTCACCTTGTTTGTTTCCCAATCTCATCATTGGATCAGAAAAGAGACAGAGGGTGGGAGTGTGGAGTAGAGAGACAGAGGGCTGAATTGTTCTATCCATTCTCTCCTCTTGCCCACTACAGACAAGTGAGAATGAGAGATAAGCATCCCTTCCTCCCAACTAACCCCAATCATAACATTGGAAATTGGAGTCTAAAAATCACAAGGGCCTTGTAATTTTTTGAAGAGTTAGATCCATGATTTTTACGTGATGAACAGAGTTGAACTGTGTGTGTGTGTGTGTGTGTGTGCGTGTGTGTGTGTGTGTGTTCTGATAGTACTTCTAAAGCTTCACAGGCTCAGTCTTTTGCAGGCCTCATCGGTCTTCAAGGCAGTGTAGAAAACAGAGCATCAACAACAGTGTCAGGCATGCCTGAAATATGCATCTTGTTTCCAGAGTCCTGGATATGAACAATGCAGAAAGGATGAACCTAGCGACCACATATTTGAGGCACAGTAATTTCATTATGAAGTTTCCTTCTTTACTTTTGCCCCTGAGGGGAGAGGATTATTAAAATTATGTCCTTGCCCATCAGGCTGTCAGAAAAGCCCAAACTCCTTTTTCCAAAGAGAGCTACAGAATAGCACAAGTGATCGAAGCAAATAGCTGTCTGCCAGTCAAATCTGATTTCCATAGTCTCCACATTTCTTTGATGAGACATTTCAAGCTGCAAAGAAGGAAAATGTTTTTTCCTTTCCAAGTAATTGTAGTCATAAAACTCAGCCAAACAGACCAAGGTGCCGAGGAGTTCCAAGAAGCAGATATGTGCCCTGCCTGACCACTCACATGGAGGAATCTGTTCATATTGGTAGGGGGTGGAAGCCAGCAGGTTTAGTGTCCTGTGATGGGAAAGAAGATAACGGGAAAGTGGGTGCTGACCCTGCTCCCTGGGCCTAATGCTTCCAGAACTGCTTGTTGCCTGGGTGAGTCCACACCCCTACACGTGGGCCCCACATTGCACTAACTCAAACCTCGTGGCATTTCATGATGACCCTGCACTGTCCCACTGAGTTCTCATTTAGATATGGCAAGGCAGATCTTGTTGGATTGACTATTTGCTTTTCCAGAAATATTTGCCAAACTTTAATGGAGGTTCACAAAGTTTTGAGTTGGGGGAAAATGGGAATAAGTGATATTTGGTGTTCTCCACAAGCATTCAGTTTTCCTCATTTACTTAAGTGTTTATTGCCTATTCTCTACAAGCGCTGAGGATGGAAGGGTGAACAGGAGAGTGACAGGGCAGCTACTTGGAGCTTACAATTTAGTAGGGGTTGGAGACAAGTGAACCGCTGATGACGGTCCCATATGAAAGGAGCTGCAATAGGGGAGGCACGAGGCATGATGAGAGCTCACGTCTTGGACATCCATCTCAGACTCTGAGGATCAGGGAAGGCTTTCTGAAGAAAGCAAGCAGCTAAGCCAAGTCCTAAAGGATGAATAGGGGGTGAAGCAGAGGTAGGGACTGGGGAGAGGAAAGGGCAAGTGTGAAGGCCAGATGAGAGAGAGGGTGGTCCTTGGCTCATGCAGAGAGACCTGAACTTGGAGTGAGAATGGGGAGGGGCTAAGGAGAGAGCTTTGTTAAAGAGTTTGTATTTTGTCTTGGGTGCCATGGGGAGCAGTGATGAGTTTAAACCAGAATGTACAAATCATGTTTAGACTGACATTGACAAAAGATCTTTCTAGGTACAGTGAAGAGAGAGGAAGGAGTCAGAGGCATAAGTAAGAAGGGTCTTCAAGGGTTTTGAATTAGGAACCTGAGTCACAAGGTACTTAGGAGATAAAATTGATAGAATTGTATGTGGGGGGAGGCAGGGAGGTGCTTAGAATGAATCTCAAAGGGTTTCATTTACAGAGATGGAAAATGCCAGATGAAAGGGGTGGGAAAGACCCTGGAGAGAAAGATAAAGAACTTTGTTTGGGACATAATGAGTTTGGGATGTTTCTGTGGCATCCAGATAGAGAGGTCATGTACATAGTGAGGAAGTCAACAAATGGTATTAGAAGTTTGTGTACTTAATATTCAGACTGTTTCAGCTTCATGTTCTCGGCCTTAGTTGGCTTTCTATCCATGGCTTGTTAATTCAGATTCATGGGTTTGAGACTTTTACTTTATTCAGCTCTGAAACATCTCAAACTACATCTCTAATCCTTGGCCAGCATTTTGCAAATGTGGGTCACTTGTTCCAAGAGACACCCAGGGCCCAGGGGCCACAGCTACAGAGAGAAATGGGTCTTAGGTCAGCCTTAGAAATACTGCTGTTCACTATATCCATAGCCATCATGGCTTCAAGATCTTATATTGTATCTTCCTTCCCCTCAGCCTTTAGGCTGGTGATTTGTTTCAAAGCCAATCCTTTATTATGAAGTTCTTCCATTCCCTTGATTATATTAGTTTCCTGCCTCTGGACCTGAATACTATTCTGGCTTCATCATTCACTAAATGTCAGGGCCATCTCTACTTAGAAGAAGTTTCTCCCCATAATTTATTTTGATGTGAGCTCCTCAGTGAGGTTAAGGTAAGAAGCAGTGATTCAGTTAGGCAGACCAGCACATTTCTAAAGACTGAGACTCTCAAATCAAGTAATTAGGCTCAGCAGATCAGAAATCAGGTTCTAGATAAATAAGCATTTTGATAAATTCTGGGGAAAAAATCATCTCTCTTATGGACTCCTTGCTGCTTCAAGCTTTGAAATTTCACATGCATCAGCTGCACGAGCTCAGTTGGCGAGGGCTCAGATGTTTCCATAAGATCAATGTTTCCATTGATCTTATGATCCCTCACTGCAGGCCAAGGTTTCTCACTGGAACAGCATAATAGAGTGGCTAAAGCAGCCACATAGGGGAAAAAGCAGTCAGCCAGAGCTGAATTTGAATACTACCTCCATCACTGATTAGTTGGAAGGCCATGGTCAATTTGTTTAACTTCTTTGGGGCTCAGTTTCCTCATCATAAAGTTAGATGATAATACTTCCTAGGATTGTCGTTGCTGTTGTTGTGAGAATTAATAGTTGTGCCACATGGAAAGGGTCTAGAAGAAGTTCAAATAATTATTCCTTGCCACTGAGTAGCACTATCTATGCATTAGACCTGTGCTGTTCGATATGGTAGCTAGGGCATGTAGCTCTTAAGCACTTGAAATGTGGCTGCTTTGAACTGAGATGTGTTGTCAATGATACATATCAATACAGATTAGACTCCAAAGACTTAGTATAAGAAAAGGATGTAAAAAGAGTATAAAGAATTTCATGAATAATGTTCTATATTGATTACATGTTGATTATATGATAATATTGGGTACAATCTTATTTCTAGAGTTTAACACACTGGAATTAATTATTATAATTAATTTCATCTTTTCCTTTGATTTTCTTAACATGGCTACTAGAAATTTTAAATTGCGTATGTGGCTTGAATTCTATTGCTATTGGACACCTCCGTTTTGGACATAGGACTTATACTGAAGGACTTCTAACATACGAGACTGTAAGCGAAGGACTCACCTGGATCGCCACAGCAACCTCCCCAGCTGGTGTCTTTGTTCCAGTCTGTCTCCTCACTATGGTCACAGGATCTTTCTTGGCTCCTACTTTTTGTTGGAATAAAGGTTGAACCCTTCAGAGTACCTGACCCGTAGCCCATCTTCTGCAACCATTCTCATCCCTATCTATCCTCCTAAACGCACTCTTTGCTCAACCATGATGACTCCTTGTAGCTTCCAAAACTCACCACATCCTCTTCCACATCTTTATTATTCATTCAGTGAACAGTTTTTGATAATTAACTGTGAGCCAGGCAGTGTTTTAGGCCTTGGAGAAATAGCAGTGAGCAAGACAGATGAAGAGTCTGCTCTTCTAAAATAAAGTTTTTTGGAATATAGTTGATTTACTATACACAGTAATGTTGTGTTTTGTTAATTGCTGTATAGCAAAGTGATTCAGTTATACCTATACATAACACTCTTTTTAACATTCTTTTTCCATTATGGTTTATCACAGAATGTTAAATACAGTTCCCTGTGCTGTAGAGTAGGACCTTGTTGTTTATCCATTCTATGTATACGACTTTGTATCTGCTGTATTCCCACTCCATCTCTTCCCCCTCCCCTTGGCAACCACCAGTCTGTTCTCTTATGTCTGTGAGTCTGTTTCTGTTTCATAGATAAGTTCATTTGTGTCGTATTTTAGATTCCACATATAAGTGATATAATATGGTATTTGTCTTTCTCTTTCTGAATGACTTCACTTAGTATGGTAATCTCTAGTTGCATCCATGTTGCTGCAAATGGCAATATTTCATTCTTTTTTATGGCTAATATTCCACTGTATGTATGTACTACAACTCCTTTATCTATTCCCCTGTTGATGGACATTTAGGTTGTTTCCATGTCTTGGCTATTATGAATAGTGCTGCTATGAACATAGGGGTGCATGTGTCTTTTTGAGTTATAGTTTTGTCCAGATATCTGTCCAGGAGTGGGATTTCTGGATGATATTGCAACTCTATTTTTAGTTTTTTGAGGAACCTCTATGCTGTTTTCCATAGCGGCTGTACCAGCTTACATTCCCAACAGTATAGGAGGGTTCCCTTTTCTCCACACCCTCCCCAGCATTTGTTATTTGTAGACTTTTTAATGATGGCCATTCAGATCGGTGTGAGGTGTAGTTTTGATTTGCAATTCTCTAATAACTAGTGATGCTGAGAATCTTTTCATGTGCCCTTTGGCCACCTGTATGTCTTCTTTGGAGAAATGTCTATTTAGGTCTTCTGCCCATTTTTCGATTGGGTTGTTTTTTGTTGTTATTGTTGAGTTGTGTGAGCTGTTTGTATATTTTGGAAATTGTTGGTCGCATCATTTGCCAATATTTTCTCCCATTCTGTAGGTTGTCTTTTCATTTTGTTTATGGTTTCCTTTGCTGTGCAAAAGCTTATAAGTTTAATTAGGTCCCGTTTGTTTATTTTTTGCTTTTATTTCGATTGCTTTGGGAGACCAAACTAAGAAAACATTGGTAAGATTTATGTCAGAGAATGTTTGCCTATGTTCTCTTCTAGGAGTTTTATGGTGTCATGTTTTATATTTAAGTCTTTAAGCCATTTTGAGTTTATTTTTGTGTATGGTATGAGGGAGTGTTCTAATTCCCTTGATTTACATGTGGCTGTCCAACTTTCCCAACACCACTTGCTGAAGAGACTGTCTTTTTCCCGTTGTATATTCTTGCCTCCTTTGTTGAAGATTAATTGACTGTAGGTGTGTGGGTTTATTTCTGGGCTCTCTATTCTGTTCCATTGATTCATATGTCAGTTTTTGTGCCAATGTCATGCTGTTTTGATTACTGTAGCTTTGTAATATAGTCTGAAGCCTGGGCGGGTTATGTGTCCTGCTTTGTTCCTTTTCCTCAGGATTGCTTTGGCAATTCTGTGTCTTTTATGGTTCCATATAAATTTTAGACTTACTTGTTCTAGTTCTGTGAAAAATGTCATGGGTAATTTGATAGGGATTGCATTAAATCTGTAGATTGCTTTGGGTAGTATGGCCATTTTAGCAATATTAAGTCTTCCAATCCAAGAGCATGGGATATCTTTCCATTTCTTTGAATAATCTTAAATTTCCTTTATAAATGTTTTATAGTTCTCAGCATAAAAGTCTTTTACCTCCTTGGTCAGGTTTATTCCTAACTATTTTACTTTTTTGATGCGATTTGTTTTTTTACATTCCCTTTCTGATATTTCATTGTTAGTGTAAAGAAGTGCAACTGATTTCTGTATGTTAGTCTTGTATCCTGTTACCTTGCTGAATTTGTTTGATCAGTCCTAGTAGTTTTTGTGTGGAGTCTTTAGGGTTTTCTGTATATAGTACCATGTCAAAAGAGTCTGCTCTTAACTCTAATGGTGGAGTTGTGTGGTTTCCTCTGCCTGAGATGAATTCTCTCCCAACTTGCTAGAGTCACCTCGATAGGAAATAATCTAAGGTCTCCTAGCACCCTATCTCCATTTTTACCACTGCACTTATCCCACTTAATGTTATATTGATTTATTTTTTTAGGCTTTTAATTCTTTTTATTTCTTAACAGTAATACTTAAAATTAACTTAATTTTTTTATGAAGAATACTTTTTTCATTAAAAAATTGAGATATATTTGACATTAACATTGTATTAGTTTTAGTGATACAACATGATGATCTGATATATAAAATGATTACTACATTAAGTTTAGTTAACATCCCTCACTACACATAGTTACAAAATTTTTTTTCTTGTGGCGAGAACTTTGAAGATCTACTCTCTTTTCAACTTTCAAATATACAATACAGTGTTGCTAACTATAGTCATCATTATGAACATTACATCCACAGGACTTATTTATTCATACAGAGACATCCTGTGTCCCATTCACCCAGTTTCCCTCAGTGTTTTTTATACTTAAAACTGTAGTACAATATTATATTATCAGGGTATTGACATTGATATAATCACCCATCTTGTTTACATTTACTCAGTTTATTTATATCTGTGTATGTGTGTATATTTAATTCTATGCAATTTTATTACGTATTTTGTTCATTTATTTACCACCACGGTCAAGGGCAGAACATTTCTATCATCACAAAAATCCTACATTTGCCCCTTGTAACCACACCCACTTCCTTCCTATCTCTGGGTCTCCTTGACCACTGGCAACCACTAGTCTGTTCTCCATCTCTAGAATCTTGTCATTTCAAGAGTGTTATATAAATGAAATCATACAATATATAACTTTTTAAGATTGGCTTTTTCACTCCCCATGATTCTCCAGAGATTCATGAGTTGTTGTGTGTTCGTTCCCTATTATTGCTGTGTAGGATTCCATGATATGGATGGACCACAGTTTGTTTAACCATTCACCTGTTAAAGGACACCTGAGTTGTTTCCAGTTTGGGACTATTATGAATAAAGCTGCCATGAACATGTGTACAGGTTTTTACGGGAACATAAATTTCCATATCTCTGGGATAAATGCCCAAGAGTACAATATCTGGGCCATATGTATGTTGGTTTATTTATCACCCTTGCTAGACTTTTGACTCTTTGGGGGCAGGTTCTTAGCTCTGTTCATGTTTGCATCACATGTACTTAGCATGTGTCTGACACACAGTAACATTCAATAAAATATGGAAGGACAGAAAGAAGGAAGGAAGAGGAGATAAAGAAAGGGAAGGAGGAAGGAAACCTATCATTACTCTTAGTTGTTAGCTATTCCACCTTCATGCCTCTCAACATCATCTTTTTATTTATTTATTTTTAATGAACCCAGTGACTTCAGTGCTAGACAGTGCCTGGCACATGGTAGTAGCTTAATAAATATGTGTTAAGTTATATAATGAGAACGCTGGAGAGTAGAACAGCTCTCCTCTTCTCTGTCTCCACTCTCCCATCACCCTGCTCCATCGCTCAAGCATAAGCATTGGCACATACAGGCACACGCACGCATTCTGGGGCCGTGATCCTAGGAACCTTTTTCTGGAACAAAGCCAATAACTAACAAATGAGGTGCTGTTGCTTCAAAGCTTAGCTAACAACAACCTTGGCCTTGTCTGGGCGACCGCCTAGGGAATTACAAATGAAGGATTTGGGGACCCAGCAGCTTTGTGGACTCATTCCAATGAGAATACAGGATGCACTTGAAATAAAGAATGATTCTTTGTGACTCATTAAGCTCCTCTCTGTTCCTCTCTATTGGGCATGTGTCTGCCATGCCCTGCAAGTCTATGACATTCAAAAGTGGAAGAGTCAGGCGGAAATAAAAACATTCCACTTCAGCTCCTAAACCATGTTCCCCTTAATCTGAAATAAATCTGTGACAACTGACAGATACTTCTTTCAGAAAGTTGTGGAGAAAGGCTTGACTTGCCTTAGTAAATCATACACAGGCTTCATTATTTTTAGTCTCGTTAGAAAAAACGTTACCATAGCAACTACACCATCATCTAGGGCAAATGTTATACCTTTAAATCAATAAAATGAAGAGCTGTCCCACAAATGCCCAGTGCTTCCAAAGGAAGAAATGACTTTTCAATAAAATTAATTTCTTTCAGGACTTCACCATTCATCTTCGTTTGTAATCCCAGAGTTTTTTTCCCATCTAAATAAGGGATATTAAAAGCAAAATTCAACTTTGTAAAATCCAAGGCTGACCTTTCTTGTATCTGTTTGCAGAAAATCATTAATTCTATTACTTCCTTGAAACACATAGCTTCATTTGTGGCTTTTTTATTCATCCACAGGAGGCATCATGCTAATTAATTTGGCCCTTGGACAGAGCATTGTGAATTCTGAGAGGACAACGTGGAGAAATGTATCAGAGCAAGCATGTCTTTTCTCAACTCTTTAAGAGATCATTGTAAGTGATGCAGCAGACCGCAGAGTTCTTGTGGGGCCTCACTTAGTACCTGTGGGACAGAGGTTGGCTCGGTGAGTTTGACTCCATCCTTGGTCAGAACTGAAATTGTTTGGGAGTATTCATGACGATTTATTAATATATTAAAACTTGGTACTGTGGTAAAGTTTGCATCCATGAAGTGTGAGATTTGGACCTTAAAAATTAAATCTAATATGTCAGACCTTTTTTGCTACTTAAAAATGTGTCAATTTTAGTGTCAGCTCAAAACACCACAGGCTGTGGGGAAGCATGGTTGGTACCTACCCATGTCTCCTGGTTTCAGAATGCTGAGAAGGTCTCCTAGCCTCCAAAGACTTTGCTTCCTCTATTTTCAGACTTGTATTTTTTTTTTCACATTTAATACCTTTGAAATCAGGATATGCCTAATAATTAATGGACATAAGTTTTTATTGGCAGATTTTTCTTTCTTAGAGGTACACACAATGATGATGGGGAAAAAAGTAAAGCATTTATTGCCTGCTTATCAGATATCAAGCACTGAGATAAGAAATTTATAGACATTATTTTGTAGGAGGCTCACATGAACCCTATGAAGGAGGCATTTTCAGTTTTGTAGAAAACAAACTCAGTGTGTTATGAGACTCCAAGATCACAAGCTGGCAGGTGTCAGAGTCAGACAAACACAAATCTAGATGACTTTATGATAATATGAACCTTTGGATTCTCCATCTGACTTGCCCTCAGCTTGTTATCTTCATAAATAGTTTTGCAAACCCTTAAATTCTGGTGCTAGGAAGGACCTTATGAGTCATAGGGCCCAACCCCATCATGTTGCAGAAGAGGAAACTGAGGCTGAGAGAAGTAACTTGCCCAAGGCAGTCACAAAAGAAGTTGTGCCACTGAGAATCAGCATGGCTAGGCCAGGGAAGGGAGCTACCAAGCTCTTGCAATATCTCCATCTCCTGCACAGATTGTACACTCCCTAGTCCTCCCTGTCTGGGGCTTCCCACCCTGGACCAGGCCACAACCTTTCAAGGCACTGACACTCAGCTCATTCCTCTGTTTTCATGCTCCCCTAGACCTCAAGATGATTGCTCTCCTACGCCCCTTCTCCCCTCTCCTTACCCCTAGTGAACTTGTATCTTGTGACTCATCCTCCAAGGTAACAATGAATCCATGTGAAGATAATGGAACAAGATGAGAGAAGATTCCTAAGGGCCTGTGCTTGGAGACATTGCGCACATCTTTGCTACAACAAGAGAGGGACTTTAGTGGTGGGAACATCAACAGGAATGGAAGGGAAGGTGGCAGATACAGGCTAAATGGAAGGGAAGGTGGCAGATAGAGATCCTGAGATATTCTGCAGGTATCAGGGCCTTAAGTAGCCTTAGAAATCACACAGCAACCTCTCAATGCCTCTAGAGAGGCAGGTGGCATGGCACAGTGCACAGATTGCAGAAAAGTGGCATCTGTATACCATTCCCCTTTCCTACACTCATGATGATGTTGGTGGGCCACAGCCTTCTGCGCTGGGAATGGATTCAAGGGCCTTACTTTTTTGTTTGTTTGTTTGCGGTACGTGGGCCTCTCACTGCTGTGGCCTTTCCCGTTGCGGAGCACAGGCTCCGGACGCGCGGGCTCAGCAGCCATGGCTCACGGGCCCAGCCTCTCCGCGGCATGTGGGATCCTCCTGGACTGGGGCACGAACCCGTGTCCCCTGCATCGGCAGGTGGACTCTCAACCACTGCGCCACCAGGGAAGCCCCAAGGGCCTTTCTTAACACAGTGTTCCAGGCGGCACCTTCAATTGACTGCAGTTGATTACGGGGATGAAACAAACCTATTTGCCATCCTCAGTGCTGTCAAAGGCTTTGAAGGCAGGTAGCTTACAAAATAACTGAGCCTCCATTTCTCCCAATGGAAAAAAGGAGATATTAATCTTTGATTTACAGAATTGTTATAAGATTTAGAGATAACATATGTAAGAGCACAGCAGATACCATGGAGTCTGGTACATAGTAGGTGCTCAATGACTATAAGTTGTCATCCTTATGAAGTTAATGCTGATGGGGAGTAGTCAGGATGCCGCAGCTCCGCATTATAAGGAAGTTGGGGAGTGTGAAAGAATGGTACTCTTGGCCTCCCTTTGTTGTCTTTCTTTATCTTGTGACATTGCAGTCACAGGTATGAAAGTTTCAGGTCTCATCTAAAAGGGTTGAACTGTCTCAGGTCAGGACGGCAGCTCACCGCTGATTGGCTAGCTCTTGGCCCAGCAAGTTAGGACTATCACGCCAGGTAAGCAGTCTGTCCCTATAGTACCCCAGGTCTGGTTATGCTACTCACAGGCTGAAGGGCTGAAGAAAGTCCTTTATTCCAAGCCTAGTTCAATTTCTATAAAATATATATAATAATCTGACCCTAGAGATGGGTGTATTGATGGTATAGTGATAGATTCACTAAGGGTTATTATATGTTTTGAAAGAAAAATCAAACCCTTAATGAGTAGCATGTTTATTTAAAGAACACCTTTCTTTGCAGAAAATAGAAATGTTTTAACTTCTTTATTTTGTATCATTTATTTATTTAATGTGCATCTTAAATGGCTTGGGCTATGTCGTTATTAGCTATGATATGTAAACTCCTAAAGGCAAGAATGATGTTTGCTTTATTTATTTTTTAGAGCACCCCGAATAATGCCATGAACAATGAGGTTTTTTCATCCATTTACATGCTACATTTGCAGACTGGAATATAAACTGTATTTCACACTCTTAAGGAATACCATTTCATTCTTAGTTTAGACTTTTAAGAACCTGAAATCAAATGAAACAGTTCCATTACAACGGCATTGAATATCCTTACAAGCAGCACAAATGGATACTTATTGGCTTATTTTAATTTTTAAAGTATCAATATTCATTGACTTTCTGTTACAAAAGCCTGTCCCAAGTAGAAAATGTGAAAAATGCTGAAAACTACTTAGAAAAAAAGTCATTTTTAAGTACCATGCTGGAAGATAATCATGTTGAACATCTTAATATTTTTTTCCTGTGTGATTCATTTTAAAGTGTTATTAATATGATATAATCCTTAACTCATTTTAAGACATTCAAATGTTTCTTCTCACTGTGATTTCCATCCTTTCAGTTAGCGATCCCATGTTCTCTCCAGGAAGAATTATTGTTTTGTTATCTTTCAATATATTGAAGTGTGTTGTGAGTTAAAGGAAGGAGTTTGCCCTGAGCTGCTGGTGACTGCCTCCTGTTTCGAAGGAAAGTTGTGGTTACCGCGAAGGAAAATCTAATCCATCTTGCCTCAGTGCACTTGGTCTCCCAGAGCCAGGTGAAGAGCCAGGTGAACTACCTTTGACTGTTTCCCTAGGATTATGTCACCCACCAAGGTAACTTTCTGTTTCAGTAGGCGATGTTAAGAAACAAAACAACACCCTTTAAGTTAATCACTTTTGGAAAATAGAGAATGGCTTTATATCCCAAGGCTTTGATGTATTTAGTGGTTCCTGTAAGACTCTGCCCCCCTTTTGTTTTGATCGACGAGACCTTTCCTATATATTTGAGCAATCAAGCAGCCCAGTAACAGAGGGTAGAGGCATTTACCCAGAGCAAACTTGTACCGCTCATTGTGACTTTCCAAAGCCTTGGGTGCAAGTTTCAGCTTTAAAGAAGAGGTGGCTCCAGTAAAATCAGGTAAGTGCTTCTCCATACTTGTAACTTCATTCTACTTGAGGGTAAGTCCGGATAGCCTTGCTAAGGTGACAGATCAGAAGTAGGAACTGGGAGATCAGTTTGGGAATAAATAACTTTGCAGCCAGTTTTAAGTCATAATGAACTGGGGGTGTTCTATAAGTGTAGTGTCCACCCTCATTTCAACATCCAGGTATGTTCCATCTGGTGGGCCAAGCATGAAAGGAGTGATTCTGGCTCCTGAAAAAGCACAGGAAATGACCAAGACCCAGAGAGGATAGACAGTAGATTGGTAGTTGACTGGGGTTATGTTTTAAATACCCGTGATGCTTTCCATCATTTGGCTTTAAATTCACTCACTACGAGGTGCCTATTAGAGTGGAGGTTAGACCAGCGGGAATTTGTAGCAAGTAGGACACATTCTTATGAATGGCCACCAAGTTAGGTGTGAGGGTTCACATCTGCATCTTCCAAGTTTTGTGGTGGGTTGGGTTGGTAGCAATACGTATGGGGCATACAATTATTGTTTATTTACCTCCCCCCTCCATTCCCCATCCATGACATTGGAAATATAATTGTGAGCAAAGCATGTAACATAATTCCAAATACCCTGATCTGAATAAAAAGAATTTGTGTATATCCCTGTATTATGTTAGGATATGCATTACTTTTGGTGTTACTCATATTCTGTGTTCATTTTGAAGAGACAATTGGGACAAACTTCTTTCACCCACAAGTCAAGTCGAGCAGGTGGAATGCTATAAGGAAAAGCCTGAGGATGCCCTTGGAGGGTTGGATGTCTAGTGAGCTCAGTGGGTCCATGGAATCCGTATTGGAGCCACTTGGAGGAAACTTTGGGCATTTGTGTTGGAGTTTGTGGGCACTTACAATTTCTTGGCTCATTTCTCCTGAAATGCTAAGAGCGATGTCCCTTTGATAGCAACCAACACATTGATGGCAGTCCCATGGAGGCAGCTGGATCTGTTAATAAACTCTCTTTCCTCTCCCTCTCGGGGAACAGTATGAGGCTGGCATACCTCTTCCTTGGCCCCGCGGCCCTCCTCCTCCTGGCTGGCTGCGGCTGTGTCCTCAGCACCTCTGGCGGGAACCTGCGCACGTTTGTGGGCTGTGCGGTGAGAGAGTTTACTTTCCTGGCCAAGAAGCCCGGCTGCAAGGGCCTTCGGATCACCACGGATGCCTGCTGGGGCCGCTGTGAAACCTGGGAGGTGAGTCCCAAGACAGGCCTAGGTGGCAATGCCTTCAGGGCCAGCCCCTTGGCCTGGTTCTTAAGTATTCACTTTTTAATCAAATGAGATAGACCTGGGGTATCTACATTTTCCTGTGGATCAAACAAACAAACAAACAAACACAAAATAGCTACATGGTATCCTCCAAAAATAATCTGAAAAAAACAAGATACTGCCCTTCTAACAAAGCATTGATAAAATTAATAATTTGATTGACACAGGGTTGTCTATTGGGGAATCATCTCTGGGAGGTCAAGATGTGCTATCTTTCTACCCATTTTATAGATGACATGGAAGAATTCAATTGGTGGCTGACTGCAGAGTCATGTAGGGGGTCAGTGGAAAGTTCGGAGTAAATTCTTGGTGCAAGCTTGTAACCCAAACTCTTCCCTGTATTCCTCCACCGGTGAAAAAGCCAGCCAGTTACCGAGAGGCCCTAAGCTAAATAGCAGGCGAGGGCGGGTCCTCAGCCCCTCCTTCAGTGCCTCATCCCCAGCTGTACTCTCTTCCCACCCCCTAGAGTAATTCCTGGGGCCCCTCAGGGGTTATCACTGACAGATCCATTAAGGCCCTTCATATACTATTATATCCAGCTTTTTAAGAGACAATACATTTAAAATGGGATAAAAATCTCAAAATTAGAGCCCTACTGGGCTGAGAGGAGGAGATGTTTGAGGTGTGAGGAGAAACAGGGCCTTTCAGCATCCCATCAGATCACACCATATAGTGACTGCTGCCTCTTCCCACTAGGGCTGGAGTTGGCTCCTAATGAAGCACAAGATCTGATTTTGTCACCCTGACTCCAAAAACTGTTAATGACCACCAAGTACTGCAAATTCAAGAACCAACTTTTAAGGTCCTCAGCAATATGGCGTCTGCCTGTTTCCCCAGCGACTACACATATTCTTAGTTCTGCCTAAGAGATTGGATTTTTTTTTTTTTTTTTTTTTTTTTTTTTGGGTCGGTGGTCTCCTCACTTTTTTAGCCTCTCCAGTTGTGGAGCACAGGCTCCAGACGCACAGGCTCAGCAGCCATGGCTCACGGGCCCAGCTGCTCCACAGCATGTGGGATCTTC
>NW_006787454.1:1090185-1102829 GCF_000442215.2 Lipotes vexillifer
GCATCGGCAGGCGGACCCTCAACCACTGCGCCACCAGGGAAGCCCTCTTTGTTTTTTTTAAACATCTTTATTGGAGTATAGTTGTTTTACAATGATGTGTTAGTTTCTGCTGTATAACAAAGTGAATCAGCTATATGCATATGTATACCCCCATATCCCCTCCCTCTCGTGTCTCCCTCCCACCCTCCCTGTCCCACCCTTCTAGGTGGTCACAAAGCGCCCGAGCTGATCTCCCCGTGCTATGCGGCTGCTTCCCACTAGCTATCTATTTTTCATTTGAGAGTGTATATATGTCCATGCTACTCTCTCACTTCGTCCCAGCTTACCCTTCCCCCTCCCCGTGTCCTCAAGTCCATTCTCTATGTCTGCGAAGAGACTGGATTTTAAAGGTTTTATTCAAAGCTCCTCATGAAATCATACTTTTGGTCCTTTTTTCATATTCCTGCTTGTGTTTATTCCTCGGTGCCTGTCTCCAGTGCCCACTCCTCTAAGCCTTTTCTGACTCTCTGCTCAGCCCATGGCCATCGTCTACTTTTTGTCTTACTTCCTCCCCACTCCCCACAGTAGGTTTTAAGTTTTTCAAGGGTAGAGGTTCATTCTTGTGCCTTTCACAGCTCTTGTCAAATGACATGTACAAACAAGGCATTCGATAAATGTTGAACTGTAAGGGATGGATCCCCTCCTGGAGTCATACATCCTCTTGCCTAACTGAGCCAACTTAGAAGCCCACAAGCGCCATGAGAAGACACTGCCATTAGGAAAAGTATCCTTCTATTAGGGACTCAGAGAGCAACCTGCTGTCACTTGGATAAAATTATGGCCCCGTGATTGGAATTGGATTATGGTGATGAAACCTCTAACTTAAATGAAATGACCCCACCAAGTTCGCTTCATTTTTTCCCATCATTTGGGGGCTTGAGACCTAACAGTGAGATGAAAATTTGGTTGTTGCAGATAATGTGGCTGTCACATGACATCAGACTTATGCGGGAAACTTTCTTGTATTCAGGGCGTGGTCTGGCAGTGCCTTCCCGTGCTCACAGCTGTGTCAGGCTATTTGGAGCTCTCTGTGGCCCAAAATCTCAAGTTACCATTTCCCCTTAATTCAGCCCATCTTCTCTTGCCCTTATAAATCAGTGAACAGCTTTCATTGGGTAATGGTCACCCGCAGGAGGTTAGGGACTCTGCTCTCACTGGAGAAATGGAAGCACTGAGACTGTGAAAGAGCGAGATTCTCCTTAATGTCAGCCAGCTTTTATTTATGCCTTTACTGTACTCTGAAAAGGGAGGTTACATCTAGAAAATAAATAAAAGAATGAGATTTAGTTTCCCCACAATCTGAAAGTTTCTGAGATACAAAGCACTTATTTTTGGTAATTTAACTGGGAAGCCTGTCTGAAAATAAGGGTGTTCACGACGACAAAGTGGCTGGACTTACTTTGAAGGTGGAACTATTGCTGAAAATAGCCTTTGTTCCTGGTCTGGGTTTAGGGTTACCAGAGTTAGCAAAAAACCCAACCAAACCAAGCCAGGATGCCACTTAAATTTAAATGTCACATAAACAACTGTTTTTTTTTTTCTTTTTGATATAAGTCTGTCCCATGCAGTATTTGGGACATACTTATACTAAAAAAAATAGTTGTTTATTTGATATTCAAATTTTACTGGGCATCCTGTATTTTAGCTGGCAATGCTGCCTGGGATTCCAGATTACTGAGGGTAACAGGACATGAAGTGAACTGAGAAAGTGAAATGTTACCTGAGAAATAGGAGGAAGAGTGCATATTGAGTTCAACACTTCCACAGGGTCCTTGACAGAGGCAAAGCCATTATTTCCATGAGATGCATGTAAGAACTTCATCCTGGGCCTCCATTAAACATATTTCATTTGCCCAGGACAAGTGAAGCTGTTGTTCTCTGAAAGCTTGTTGGTTGCTATTTTTATTATTATTGAATACTTCCTTACTCTTATAATTGCTCTGATAAGAACAATAGATTACATTTACTGAACACTTACTTGGCGCTCGGCAGGTGTTACATACACCATCTTACCTTATCTCCACAACAAGGCTGGGAGGTAGGTATTTTGTTTTACAGTTGAGGAATCTGAGGCTTCAAGAAGTTAAGTGGATTTTCCAAGGTCTCCAGCAAGTGGCAGAACAGGGATTCAAGCTCAGTGGCTCTGACTGCAGGGTTTGAGATTTTAACTACTACTTTGTGCTGGTGTCCTGATCTATATGCTCTGTTTATCCAAATGAACTTTGCATGCACGATTTCTAAAAGGTGAAAGAAGGAAGGGAATCCCTCGGTTATCAGAACCAGCGCACAGGGCATTCAGGAGCCTGCCTTGCTCTGTTTTCTTTCACTGATTCAACAAATAGTTGTTGAGAACCTCTAGGGTGCCAGGTACCTCTAGGGAGTAGAGGCACAGCAGTGAGTAAAACGGGCAAAACTCCTTGTCTTAATGCAGTTTTCTTTCTAGAGTGGGAAAAATGCAACACAACTAAATAAAATGCATAATATGTCACAGGGTGTTGACAAGTGCTACGGAGAAAAATAAAGCAGGAAGAGGGAGAGGAAGTGGCAGCGTGGGAGGGGAAACGGCAACTTTAAATAGGACGGTCAGGAAAGGCCTTCCTGGGAGGGTGACGTCTGAACAAAAACCTAAGTTTGAAGAAAGATTGAATCACAAGGGAGAAGAGAGTTCCAGGCAGAGGGACTAGCAAGGGCAAAGGTCCTGGGGTGGCACCGTTCCTGGTGGGTGTGGGGAAAAAGCAGGAGACTATTGCAGCTCCAGCAGAGTGAGGAAGCCAGCAAGACGGGGTCACTGGGGACATGTCAGAGGTGAAGGTGCAGGGAAGATGATGTAGGGTCTTGAGGGTGATTGTAAGATCTTTGACTTTTGCTCCCAATGAGATAGGGAATCATAGAGGCTTTGAGCAGAGGGGAGATAGGATCTTACATTTTAAAAGGATCTCTTGGGGCTGCCCTGTCATAAATAGACTATAGGGGGTAAAAGAAGAAGTGAGGGGACCAGTTAGAAGGCTTCTGCAATGATCAAGACTATTCATTTGCTAAGTATTTATTTAGTACCTACTCTGTGCCATGGGCTCTTCTGGCAGTTCAGGATATGTGAGTGAACAAAACCACCTTCCTGCTTTCAGGAATTTGCTTTCTACTGGGAGGAAACATATTAACAAGTAAAGAAATGAATAACAAGCTAGTCTCTGATAGTGATAAATGGTCAAGAAAATGAAACACGATGCTATGTTCTAATGGGTTTTCTGTTTTCTACCTGTGGGGACAGAAGCCCATTCTGGAACCCCCCTACATTGAAGCCCATCATCGAGTCTGTACCTACAATGAGACCAAACAGGTGACGGTCAAGCTGCCCAACTGTGCCCCGGGAGTCGACCCCTTCTACACCTACCCCGTGGCTGTCCGCTGTGACTGTGGGGCCTGCTCCACTGCCACCACGGAGTGTGAGACCATCTGAAGCTGGGCGACCCTCAGAACACAGCTGGCGGCCTGCGGCCTCACGGACCCACCTGCACGGGCAGCACAAGCAGCTATACCCCCTGCACTCAAGGACTGTTTAATTTCGACCCTACATGTGGAGGAGGTTACCTGTCTCCCTGACCCGCCCTCAGGCGCAAGGCCGAGGCAGCATACTTATGCTAAAAATGCAAAGCAACATTTGTGCCTTCGCTAAAATAATTTCTCTGGTCCACACACTGCAAATTAATTTTTCTTTACCTTGAATCTCAGAACATAACTCATGTATCACAACCCTCCTCCAATTTGGATTTTTAATAAGCCAATATTTTAAATGCATTGGGCATAATTAGGAAACGGGCCTAGAAAGACTTTACATTCTCATGTCTTATGTAATGACGGGTCTCCAACTGGATTTATGATTAAAGCGCCAGAAATTAATAAAACCAATGTTTTAGTCCTTATGGCCTCCAAGAAAATCCAGTTGCAAGCTCCCTTAGAGAAAATACTTTCTTTTCCTTTTAACTGAGCAATTACCGACACAAGAGATAGAGACTGCTCAGATTAAAAAAGGGAGGACGATAGAGGCTCAAACTGAAAGGTGTCTGGATTTGGGTGATTCTTTTCCCAAGCAAAATTCCCAAAGTTCCTTTAAGATCCTTATAAAGAGACCCCTTTGTGAATTAAAAAACTCAGAAAAAAAAATGTAATCAGAGCTGTCATATACACTTAAAAAAAAAAACTTATGATACTAAACTCATGTTTTTAGACTCATGTGATGCTCTCCCAAAGCCATGCCCCAAATGATCAATCACAATTATTCTTTCCAACTAGGCATATTTTAAATTTAAATTGTAATTTTTTAAACTCAAAAGTTTTACATGTTTGTAGGGGTAAAAGTGTACTGCTGACTCAGAGGAAAAAGTCTGTGATTGTCTAGCTCTTGCCCTCTCTAAAATCTTACAGCAGCTGATTCTCTGTGACTTAAAAAAAAAAAAAAAAAAAAAAAAAAAAAAAAAAACAAACAAAAAAAACTCTGTTACACAGGTGTCTTTAATTCTGACATTTTTGGGGTTGAAATGAACCTTGTTCCTTTTTCACATTATGCCAGGAAAATCTGTATTAATGCCAATAAAGCATGTCCTCTGTCTTTTGAATTCATGAAAACTTTCAAGAAAGTCTTTTTCATCTTTAAGACCCTTGGAATAACAACAACAAGCACACTTAAAATGAACTGCGAGGTTATTTTTACTTGCACATTAATTTAGGTTGTCATTTTTAGTAAGGGACACGGACAGATGACTGGGTACCATGAGTCCCAAAGGTGGCTCAATCTGTATTCACATCCCTGGCATTTCGTCACTAGGAACCAGGGGGTCCTCCTTGAATGAGGAATCAATGAGTCCCCATGAAAACTGTAAAGCAAATGTTAGGATTGATGGTCCAGGACTGGGATGCTGAGGTGGACGACCAGGAACAAAGGACAAGAGCAAAATCCATCCCAGCCTTCAGTGCAGATCTGTTGGCAGGCAAGAGAGCCGCTCTAACATGAAAAGTACTTGAGTGCCTTGGGGTCTCTGCTGGGGTGGAGAACGGGGATTAAGGATAATACTGGATGGCACCACTCAGGTGTTTTCAACCCACCCCTAAGAACTTCCCTCAGGAGTTTCTGGGAGAAAAAGCTGCTTCTTAAAGAAACTTAGGGAAAAAAGCAGAAGCAGGAAGGGCTTGCCAGAATTTGAGAAAAGATGACTGTAGCATCCTAAGGTTCCTGGTGGGAAACAAATGATATACTGCGGTTGCATATTGAGGAGAATTCAATGAAGAGACTATTTACAAATGTGAAGACAGAGTGAAGGAAACCCACAAGGGGGTGGTGAAACACTCCTAAACACTTGTTTGAAGCAATGGGTAACCTAGGCCGAAGGACCAGGAAGAAGTGAGGATCAGGCCCCAAAGACAACTGTAGGAGAGGAATGCCTGACAGGGGCTGTGGCTTTACGTAGGAGGGTGCAGCCATTACCAGTGTGAGGCCTGGGAAGGAGGGAGGAGGAGGCAAATACTTCAGCCTCACTCTGCTCCCACGCCCTGATCTTCTGCCGCAGCAAATGGGAAGGCAGAGGGTAAGGGAGCCCATTGGTTCAGCTCGTAAATATTGGCAGCCTGGGAAGCAGGTAGGAGAAGAGTGGATCTAAGGGGGCCAATGGATAAAATCACCCCTAGGTATCTTTTGGGAAGCTTAGCGGGAATGCCATAGGCAGTCGTGTTGGCCACGAGAGGCATAAATCCTGCAGCATCACAATTACTCAGTAAGACTCCTCTGAGATGAATCGGGATGGGCTACACGTGGAAAGATATGTGCTGGCTAATACAATATTGACAGCATTTGAGAGATGTGGGAACAATGGTAATTATCAGGACTGTGGATTAATTGGTTGTTGAGTGCAATCAAAGCACTCAGGGCTTTGATTGCCCGGAGTGAAAGGGCAATGAGGCTTCAAATGAAAGCCTCGCTCGAAGAGTCTCTTCTCCTGAAGCTGGAGGGCAGACTGTGCTGAAATTCAGGCCTCAGACCTAATGGGAAGAGCAGGTGAATCATCAAAAAGGCTGAATCCATCACCCTGGCAGTCTCCTATACTTAACGTCCTCATAGGGAGGGAGTGGGACACAGAGACCTGCAACGGGGACAGCCCCTAGATGAGCTTGAGGTTCCCTTGCTGAAGGGGCCCGCTCCTTCCTCCTAGAGGAGGCCAGCCTACGGTGCCTGGAGACTAGGCTGAGGCCCCATCTGAGGAGACTGCTTTACATGATGAGAACTTGCCCTCCTCAAATACCATCTGCAACCCCTCATTTATTCTACATGGATAGTTAGGGTCAAGTCTCTGGATGACCCAGCTGGGGAATGACTTTCCCTGTGGTGGGAGGAATGAGATTTTCCATTGAAGGAAACTCGGGACTTGACTAATGCAGACATCGATCCGGGAAATGCGCTTGGGAACGGATCTTAAGGGTGTCAGATGGGATGAGGAGGAGGGTGGCAGAATATAAGCCCAGATAAGAAGAGTTTATTGGGGCATTCTCTCATGACTCAGGATTTAGCATCTTCATAAGGGAAGCTGGATCTCGTTCCAGTTTGCTGTTGGGATGTCTCCCTAAAGCTTGGAGGAAATGGTGGCTTACATGAACGAAGAGAAGACGCCAGACTGTCCTGGCAGAGTATTTGAGGACTAAAGGCTCAGAGAAGGGGGCCTGCTGTCTTCACCTGGAGAGTTCATTGGATATTCCCCTCTCTAAAGCCATGAGGAATGCACAAGTGAAGGACTTCTGCATCACAGAAAAGCTCGATAGTGGCTGTCCTTTGTCGACTGGGTTGATGGCAGGAGGAACTGCCATGGACCGGGCTTCCTGGTATCAGCAGAGGTGAGAGGGGTCTGGAATAGCAGAGACCTGGTGGTACCATGTAGCTGTCAGAGGCAAGGTGAACGTAGTTGCCGTAACAGGCGGAAAAGCTGCAAAAGCGGCTGGAGGGCTCTAGTCCGCAGGATCTGTGGTGCTGGCTAAGACGACTTCTACATTAAGTATTTATTACAATCAGAAACGTTACTAATGAAAAGGGGGAAATGTCTGTCACTGATAAACTTGAATCTTTTTCAAATCTCTCTCTTCCCGTCTTCTCCTCTGCCATTCTCTTTTTCTCCCTCCCTCACTTCCACGAATATTTATGAACTAAAGTTTTGTGCAAGGCACTGTGTTTGGGAAGTAAGATATAAATATTGCTACCATTTATGGATTTCTTACTATAAGCAGAACCCTTTATATTAATTCTTTGTAATTCTGTGTCAACCATGCTCACAGGCATTGTAATTGCCATTTTACCGTCACCATTTTACAGACGATGAAACCAAAGCTCAGAGAGGTCAAGTAACCTGTCCAAGATCAGAGAGCTGATTGGCAGCACATGCCAGGTTTCTCTGAGCCAGAACTAAATTCTTTCCATTGGAGCATGATGGCTTTTTGGAGTGTTCCTTCCACGTTGTTCCTGCCTGGAGAAGACTTTGAGTTTACTGATGTTGGACCGTCTCTTACCATTGATAAGCATGTGTGCAGTCTCTTCTGGAGGAAGCTCAGTGCAAGCTCAGGTTGTTTTATGGAGATTGTAATTTTTCTCTGGTTTCCTTTATAACCTCTAGCAAGATAGTGCTTTGCTAAAGCTTATAACAGGAGAGACTGAGGGAGAAAAGGAGCAGAGCCTCAAAGGGAAATTCAAAGAGACTGCTGTGGAGATGAAGGCTGTATGCTCTCATCTCCCAGGCAATGTGGACACTGGCAGAGGGATGGTGGTCCAGTGCCTATTGGGGGAGCTCTAGATAAAACCAACTCTCAGCAACTCCTTACTCTTGGAAATATGTTTATTTTGCAATTAACAAAAGGTAAAAAGAAGGAGAATTTCCTAGCTTTTTTTTTTTCATAAGAGCATTTTTCAATGGAGAATGTAAATGCTCACTGCTCATTCTACCTCTGGGCTTATTAGTTCCACTGATTGAATTCATGCTTTCCTTCTTCCACTGATTAGGAAATGAATGAGCCACCAGAAAAGCACCAAATTCTGCTGAAGTGACTCAAAGAACTGTTCAAATTAGTAGGTTTTAAGTATACTAAAAAGCATTTCTCAGATAGTAAATAAACTGTATATCTAATCGAAAATAATGTGGCATTGATGAAAACAAATTGCATTTCATCAAGTTTTCCAAGAGGACTGATTGTTTTTTTCATTCGGGAGACATTTTCTTTCTTTCTTTTTTTTTTTTTAACATCTTTACTGGGGTATAAGTGCTTTACAATGGTGTGTTAGTTTCTGCTTTATAACAAAGTGAATCAGTTATACATATACATATGTTCCCATATCCCTTCCCTCTTGCGTCTCCCTCCCTCTTTGTTTTTTTAAAATAAATTTATTTATTTTATTTAGTTTTGGCTGCATTAGGTCTTCACTGCTATGCACAGGCTTTCTCTAGTTGTGGCGAGTGGAGGCTACTCTTTGTTGCGGTGCGCGTGCTTCTCATTGTGGTGGCTTCTCTTGTTGCAGAGCACAGGCCCTAGAGCGTGCAGGCTTCAGTAGTTGTGGCTTATGGGCTCTAGAGCACAGGCTCGGTAGTTGTGCTCCGAGCCAGGAGACATTATCTTAAAAATAATATGTACCTTATCCTTTTTTGGGTTTTATTTTCTTCAAAATATTAAAGCAAATTATTAAGAAGTAACTTTAAAAGGATTCTTTAGCAAATTCTGAAAATTTTATTTTCTGTTGAAAATTTCTACTAGAGAAACAGTTTACTGCATTAGAAGAATTCGGTCCTTATTGGCAAGATGAATCTTCTGGCATTTCTTTTACAATGATCTCACTTTGTTTTAATGAACAGGGTTGCTTGGAATTGTGTACAGGGAGATCTAAAAGGCTCAGTGGTTGGTTGTTGTGATCCTGGAGTATCTGAAGGGGGTGCTAAAGACCTCTGAGGAGGTGATGTCTAACAACAGGAAGAAGAAATAGGGAAAGGATGAGAAAAAGAGGGCAGGTGTACAGCACTGTAACCAGTAGTGTAAGCAGAGACTTGTTCCAATGTTAAGGAATTTAGAGGGACTATTGGAGTCTCTAGGTCCTCATTAGCAGGAGAAAAGCAAACAGTTCCTAAGCTCTTTGGCTTTAATTTTGGCTCTGAGTTCCTCTGGCTGTCTTTCTTTAGCATATTGAATAATTGAGTTAAAAAAAAAAGCTTCCTGATACACAAGATCAATTATATGCTTTGACCTTGAGTGTGGGCCATTGGGGCTTCTGGAAAGTCATTCAAACCCCAAATACAACCTCTCCCAAACAAACAAACAATCAATCAAATACACACACACACACACACACACACACACACACACACACGCACACAACCTTCCCCAAAAGAGAAAAAACATTTTGCTTCAACAAAGAATATCAATATTACCAAGATGAGAATGGTAATTTTTATTTTTTTGGTGATGCTGAAGATATGATTACCAGCAAGGGATAAATATAAATATCCCTGAGTCACAAATAATATTATACAACTTAAAATCACTTGAAAGAGCATTTATTCACTTAAACTTTCTATATACACAATAAAGGATATTGATGAATTATTATTAGTCATTATCTCTCTGAAGTACACATGCAGAATTATGCACTTAAAATAGAAATTTAATCCTGTGAGTTTGCAAGTTCTTTCCACAGGAAATGCATGAACAGATCACACTTTCTTGGTCTCACTCTGTTGCTCATGCAGAGATTATCAAGATATGGAGAGGTGCATCCTCAAAGGAAGGTGATCTAAGCTTCTAGGCTGTTCTGAGCCTCCATCTTCCATTATCCTCTTGGCATCTGCATATCAAAATTAAAATATTTGGGGGGACCAATTTTACTGAGTGGAATTAAGACATCCAGCATTTAAAAATATGTTGTCTTTAAGAGGAAGATTTTGCTCAGCTTTTGGCTCCTGTTAGAACAAGCTTAGGAAGCTAATGCTGATAATCTCCCCATTGAAACATAAGCACTAGTTAATGAGAAAGTCCAGTTGAAACTGGTGGCAAATTTCAGCATGAACAAAATCTGAGCCACCTTCTGGACAAACCAAAAGGAACTAATGTACCATAATTTCCCCCATGCCTGTCTCTATGCTGCAAGTTGCAGATCAGTGGAGTAGACGTAAGTGGGCTCTGATCAGGGGGCTTCTCTTCTTTGGCATTTGATTATTTCAGTGTGCTTAATTCAGTAGAGGGCTTTCTGATTTCTTGGACTGGGATTTTGTTTTACTGTTGCAATAAAGGGACTGGGAATCAAACATTTAAAAATGATAAGTAAATGGATTCTTAAAGAGACATCAATTGTTGATGCCAATTTTCCTGTCCTATTAGTTTCTTATGAAGAAGAAAAAATAGGCTTTACTTTGCAGCCTGGGGAAGGGAGTGAATGGGTGGAGGTGCAGGGCTCCAGGAGGACGTGCAGTCCCTGGGGTAAGAAGCAATTTTTGGCACCTTGCACTGGTGGTTATGACCAAGAAGTAAGCGGTATATTTGCCATAATGAAAATCATTTTTGGTAACTCTGTTTTTGGATTTGACTAAATTCTTCCAAGAATGCTAGCCACTTTGGGTAGCCAAGCTGCTCCCAGATGTAAAAGCTGTCCCACTTTAAAAGCCGTACCCAATTTAAGGATATCTTGGGACCCAAATGTTTTCCTGCAGCCTCGATCATGAAGGAACAGCTGACTGACAGGACCAGAGTCAGAGCTGTAGGGGGCAGAAGGTTGTCCTTCTCAGAGGAAGTGGTCCCTTAGTGACGGTACCTGCACAATGATATCAGGTTCTTATTCTGGGACGGAATCACTGATACCCTAGCTAAAAAATTAGTAGCCCATTTGTAGGTACAAAATAAGTGGTACTCCTTGTGCTCTTTCTTTCTTTGTCTGAAAGTAGGTATGATTTCCTTCAGAACTTCTGCAGCAACAATGGAATTTGAATAAGATAATAAGCTTAAGCGTGTGTGTGTGTGTGTGTGTGTGTGTGTGTGTGTGTATGTGTACACTTTTCAATCTTTAAAGGGCTCTTGTACACAAGGTGGGGTATGGGTGGGGTGAACAAAGCATGGTCCCCTGTAATGTTTAGTAAAAAATACGTTGAGTAAGTGATAACAACTCTGGTCTGTGCTTAGGGCAATAAAGATATAAATCTGGGAGATGCCCTTTGTAGAGGACAAGCTATAGTCATTCCTTACTCTGGCCTCTAGAGCACTGTCTAGAATATTGTCTTAAGCAATGAACAACAAAGCTTTACTAAAAATTTTATGCCTCAGAAATTTGTTTTATCTTCATTTTGTTTACATTACATGATATAAATCTTTCTTATTTCATTTTAAAATTTTAATTAATTTATTTTTTAACATCTTGATTGTAGTATAATTGCTTTACAATGTTGTATTAGTTTCTGCTGTATAACAAAGTGAATCAGTTATACATATACATACATCCCCTTATCTCCTCCCTCTTGTGTCTCCCTCCCACCCTCCCTATCCCACCCCTGTAGGTGGTCACAAAGCACCGAACAGATATCCGTGAGCTATGCAGCTGTTTCCCACTAGCTATTTTACATTTGGTAGTATATATAAGTCCATGCCATGCTCTCACTTCATCCCAGCTTACCCTTCCCCCTCCCTGTGTCCTCAAGTCCATTCTCTACATCTGGATCTTTATTCCTATCCTGCCCCTAGGTTCTTCAGAACCACTTTTTTTTCTTTTAGATTCCAAATATATATGTTAGCATATAGTATTTATTTTTCTCTTTCTGACTTACTTCACTCTGTATGACAGACTCTAGGTCCACCCACCTCACTACAAATAACTCAATTTCATTTCTTTTTATGGTTGAGTAATATTCTGTTGTATATAGGTGCCGCATCTTCTTTATCCATTCATCTGTCGATGGACATTTAGGTTGCTTCCATGTCCTGGCTATGGTAAATAGAGCTGTAATGAACACTGTGGTACATGATGCTTTTTTGGTTTTTTTTTACACTTAGAGTTTAATTTCTTGGCCATTTTTTAAAATCTTTATTGGAGTATAATTGCTTTACAATGATGTGTTAGTTTCTGCTCCATAACGAAGCGAATCAGCCATACATATACACATGTTTCCATAACTCTTCCCTCTTTGTCTCCCTCCCTCCCACCCTCCCTATCCCACCCCTCCAGGCGGTCACAAAGCACCGAGCTGATCTCCCTGTGCTATGTGGCTGCTTCCCACTAGCTATCTACCTTACGTTTGGTAGTGTATATATGTCCATGTCTCTCTCTCGCTTTGTCACAGCTTACCCTTCCCCCTCCCCATATCCTCAAGTCCATTCTCTAGTAGGACTGTGTCTTTATTCCTGTCTTACCCCTAGGTTCTTCATGACATTTTTTCCCCTTAAATTCCATATATATGTGTTAGCATACGGTATTTGTCTTTCTCTTTCTGACTTACTTCACTCTGTATGACAGACTCTAGGTCTATCCACCTCATTACAAATAGCTCAATTTCGTTTCTTTTTATGGCTGAGTAATATTCCATTGTATATATGTGCCACATCTTCTTTAT
>NW_006787454.1:1102904-1103296 GCF_000442215.2 Lipotes vexillifer
GTTCCCTTTTCTCCACACCCTCTCCAGCATTTATTGTTTATAGATTTCTTGATGATGGCCATTCTGACTGGTGTGAGGTGACACCTCATTGTAGTTTTGATTTGCATTTCTCGAATGATTATTGATGTTAGCATCCTTTCATGTGTTTGTTGGCAATCTGTATATCTTCTTTGGAGAAATGTCTATTTAGGTCTTCTGCCCATTTTTGGATTGGGTTGTTTGTTTGTTTGTTTGTTTGTTTGTTTTTTTTAACATCTTTATTGGGGTATAATTGCTTTACAATGGTGTGTTAGTTTCTGCTTTATAACAGAGTGAGTCAGTTATACATATATATATGTTCCCATATCTCTTCCCTCTTTGTCTCCCTCCCTCCCACCCTCCCTATCCCACCC
>NW_006787454.1:1103982-1120783 GCF_000442215.2 Lipotes vexillifer
TTTGTTTTTGTTTTTATTTCCATTTCTCTAGGAGGTGGGTCAAAAAGGATCTTGGTGTGATTTATATCATAGAGTGTTCTGACTATGTTTTCATCTAAGAGTTTTATAGTGTCTGGCCTTACATTTAGGTCTTTAATCCATTTTGAGTTTATTTTTGTGTATGGTGTTAGGAAGTGTTCTAATTTCATTCTTTTACATGTAGCTGTCCAGTTTTCCCAGCACCAATTATTGAAGAGGCTGTCTTTTCTCCATTGTATATTCTTGCCTCCTTTATCAAAAATAAGGTGAACGTATGTGCGTAGGTTTATCTCTGGGCTTTCTATCCTGTTCCATTGATCTATATTTCTGTTTTTGTGCCAGTACCATACTGTCTTGATTACTGTAGCTTTGTAGTATAGTCTGAAGTCCAGGAGCCTGATTCCTCCAGCTACGTTTTTCTTTCTCATGGTTGCTTTCGCTATTTGGGTTCTTTTGTGTTTCCATACAAATTGTGAAAATTTTTGTTCTAGTTCTGTGAAAAATGCCAGTGGTAGTTTGATAGGGATTGCATTGAATCTGTAGATTGCTTTGGGTAGTATAGTCATTTTCACACTGTTGATTCTTCCAATCCAAGAACATGGTATATCTTTCCATCTGTTTGTATCCTCTTTAGTTTCTTTCATCAGTGTCTTATAGTTTTCTGCATACAGGTCTTTTGTCTCTTTAGGTAGGTTTATTCCTAGGTATTTTATTCTTTTTGTTGCAATGGTAAATGGGAGTGTTTTCTTAATTTCACTTTCAGATTTTTCATCATTAGTGTATAGGAATGCAAGAGATTTCTGTGCATTAATTTTGTATCCTGCTACTTTACCAAATTCATTGATTAGCTCTAGTAGTTTTCTGGTAGCATCTTTAGGATTCTCTATGTATAGTATCATGTCATCTTGTGACAGCTTTACTTCTTCTTTTCTGATTTGGGTTCCTTTTATTTCTTTTTCTTCTCTGGTTGCTGTGGCTAAAACTTCCAAAACAGAGTTGAATAATAGTGGTAAGAGTGGACAACCTTTTCTTGTTCCTGATCTTAGAGGAAATGCTTTCAGTTTTTCACCATTGAGAACAATGTTGACTGTAGGTTTGTCATATATGGCCTATTTTATGTTGAGGTAAGTTCCCTCTTTGCCTACTTTCTGGAGGGTTTTTATCATAAATGGGTGTTGAATTTTGTTTTGAAGCTTTTTCTGCATCTACTGAGATGATCATATGGTTTTTCTCCTTCAATTTGTTAATATGGTGTACCACATTGATTGATTTGCGTATATTGAAGAATCCTTGCATTCCTGGAATAAACCCCACTTGATCATGGTGTATGATCCTTTTAATGTGCTGTTGGATTCTGTTTGCTCATATTTTGTTGAGGATTTTTGCATCTATGTTCATCAGTGATATTGGCCTGTAGTTTTCTTTCTTTGTGACATCTTTGTCTGGTTTTGGTATCAGGGTGATGGTGGCCTCGTAGAATGAGTTTGGGAGTGTTCCTCCCTCTGCTATATTTTGGAAGAGTTTGAGAAGGATCGGTGGTTAGCTCTTCTCTAAATGTTTGATAGAATTTGCCTGTGAAGCCATATGGTCCTGGGCTTCTGTTTGTTGGAAGATTTTTAATCACCGTCTCAATTTCAGGGCTTGTGATTTGTCTGTGTATATTTTCTATTTCTTCCTGGTTCAGAGTTGGAAGGTTGTGCTTTTCTAACACTGTGTCCATTTCTTCCAGGTTGTCCATTTTATTGGCATATAGTTGCTTGTAGTAACCTCTCATGATCCTTCGTATTTCTGCAGTGTCAGTTGTTACTTCTCCTTTTTCATTTCTAATTCTATTGGTTTGAGTCTTCTCCCTTTTTTTCTTGATGAGTCTGGCTAATGGTTTATCAATTTTGTTTATCTTCTCAAAGAGCCAGCTTTTAATTTTATTGACTCTTGCTATCATTTCCTTCATTTCTTTTTCATTTATTTTTGATCTGATCTTTATGATTTCTTTCCTTCTGCTAACTTTGGGGTTTTTAGTTCTTTCTCTAATTGCTTTAGGTGTAAGGTTAGGTTGTTTATTTGAGGTGTTTCTTGTTTCTTGAGGCAGGATTGTATTGCTATAAACTTCCCTGTTAGAACTGCTTTTGCTGCATCCCATAGGTTTTGGGTCGTTGTGTTTCATTGTCATTTGTTTCTAGGTTTTTTTTGATTTCCTCTGATTTCTTCAGTGATGTCTTGGTTATTAAGTAGTGTGTTGTTTAGCCTCCATGTGTTTGTGTTTTTTACAGGTTTTTTCCTGTAATTGATATCTAGTCTCATAGCATTGTGGTTGGAAAAGATACTTGATACGATTTCAATTTTCTTAAATTTACCAAGGCTTGATTTTTGACCTAAGATATGATCTATCCTGGAGAATGTTCCATGAGCATTTGAGAGGAAAGTGTGTTCTGTTGTTTTTGGATGGAATGTCCTATAAATATCAATTAAGTCCATCTTGTTTACTGTATTATTTAAAGCTTGTGTTGCCTTATTTATTTTCATTTTGGATGATCTGTCCATTGGTGAAAGTGGGGTGTTAAGGTCCCCTACTATGATTGTGTTACTGTCGATTTCCCCTTTTGTGGCTGTTAGCATTTGCCTTATGTATTGAGGTGCTCCTATGTTAGTTGCATAAATATTTACAATTGTTATATCTTCTTCTTGGATTGATCCCTTGATCATTATATAGTGTCCTTCTTTGTCCTTTGTAAGAGTCTTTGTTTTAAAGTGTATTTTGTCTGATATGAGAAATGCTACTCCAGCTTTCTTTTGATTTCCATTTGCATGGAATATCTTTTTCCATCCCCTCACTCTCAGTCTGTATGTGTCCCTAGGTCTGAACCGGGTCTCTTGCAGACAGCATACATATGAGTCTTCTTATACTTTAAAAATTAATTAATTAATTTTTGGCTGCATTGGGTCTTTGTTGCTGCGAGTGGCAGCTACTCTTCGTTGTGGTATGCAGGCTTCTCATTGCAGTGGCTTCTCTTTTTGCAGAGCATGGGCTCTAGGCGCATGGGCTTCAGTAGTTGTGGTACGCGGTCTCAGTAGTTGTGACACATGGGCTTAATTGCTCTGCAGCATGTGGGATATTCCTGCACCAGGGCTCGAACCCACATCTCCTGCATTGGCAGGTGGATTCTTAACCACTGAGTCACAAGGGAAGCCCACGGGTCTTGTTTTTGTATCCATTCAGCCAGTATATGTCTTTTGGTTGGAGCATGTAATCCATTTACATTTAAGGTGATTATCGATATGTATGTTCCTATTACCATTTTCTTAATTGTTTTTGGTTTGTTATTGTAGGTCTTTTCCTTCTCTTGTGTTTCCTGCCTAGAGAAGTTCCTTTAGTATTTGTTGTAAAGCTGGTTTGGTGGTGCTGAATTCTCTTAGCATTTTCTTGTGTGTGAAGGTTTTAATTTCTCTGTGGAATCTGAATGAGATCCTTGCTGGGTAGAGTAGTCTTGGTTGTTTTTACCCTTTTACCACTTTAAATATGCCTTGCCACTCCCTTCTGGCTTGCAGAGTTTCTGCTGAAAGATCAGCTGTTTACCTTATTGGGATTCCGTTGTATGCTATTTGTTGTTTTTCCCTTGCTGCTTTTAATATTTTTTCTTTTTTCTTTTTTTTTTGCGGTATGCAGGCCTCTCACTGTTGTGGCCTCTCCCGTTGCGGAGCAAAGTCTCCAGACACGCAGGCTCAGAGGCCATGGCTCACGGGCCTAGCCGCTCCACGGCATGTGGGATCTTCCCGGACCGGGGCACAAACCCATGTCCCCTGCATCGGCAGGTGGACTCTCAACCACTGCACCACCTGGGAAGCCCAATATCTTTTCTTTGTATTTAACTTTTGATAGTTTGATTGATATGTGTCTTGGTGTGGTTCTCCTTGGATTTATCCTGCAGGGGACTGTCTGCACTTCCTGGACTTGATTGACTATTTTCTTTCCTATATTAGGGAAGTTTTCAACTATAATCTCTTCAATGTTTTCTCAGTCCCTTTCTTTTTCTCTTCCTCTTCTGGGACCCCTATAATTCGAATGTTGGTGCTTTTAATGTTGTCCCAGAGGTCTCTGAGACTGACCTCAATGCTTTTCAATCTTTTTTCTTTATTCTGCTCTGCAGTAGTTATTTCCACTGTGTTATCTTCCGGGTTACTTATCCATTCTTGTGCCTCAGTTATTCTGCTATTGATTCCTTCTAGAGAGTTTTAAATTTCATTTATTGTGTTGTTCATCATTGTTTGTTTGCTCTTTAGTTCTTCTATGTTCTTGTTAAGTGTTTCTTGTATTTTCTCCATTCTATTTCCAAGATTTTGGATCATCTTTACTATCATTACTCTGAATTCTTTTTCAGGTATACTGCCTATTTCCTCTTCATTTGTTCCGTCTGCTGGGTTTTTACCTTGCTCCTGCAGCTGCTGTGTGTTTCTCTGTCTTCTCATTTTGCTTAAGTTACTGTGTTTTGGGTCTCCATTTCGCAGGCTGCAGGTTTGGAGTTCCTGTTGTTTTTGGTGTCTTCCCCCAGTGGCTAAGCTTGGTTCAGTGGGTTGTGTATACCTCCCGGTGGAGGGGACTGGTGCCTGTGTTCTGGTGGATGAGACTGGATCTTGTCTTTCTGGTGGGCAGGACCGCATCTGGTGGTGTGTTTTGGGATGTCTGTGACCTTATTATGATTATTATGATTTTAGGCAGCCTCTCTGTTAATAGGCGGGGTTGTGCTCCTGTCTTGCTAGTTGATTGGCATAGGGTATCCAGCACTGTAGCTTGCTGGTTGTGGAGTGGAGCTGGATCTTAGCGTTGAGATGGAGACCTCTGGGAGAGCTTTTGCCATTTGATATTACATGGGGCCGGGAGGTCTCTGGCGGACCAATGTCCTGAACTCGGCTCTCCCACCTCAGAGACACAAGCCTGACACCTGGCTGGAGCACCAAGACCCTGTCAGCCACACGGCCCCTACTATCCTATGAAATTGTGAATCAGGGGAATTCCCTGCTGGTCCAGTTGTTAAGACTCTGCACTGCAACTGCAGGGGGGTGTGGGCTCTATCCCTGGTTGGGGAACCTGTAGTTTGGGGGCAGTCGTTCAGGCACCAACCCCATCAGCTCCCATCCAGCCTCCCTCTTTCATCTTCTCCGACTTGTGGGCTAGGTAGGAGTTTAATATTGTGACGAAGGGCACAAGCTTCTTTTGCAGATCGCCTGAATTATCAATGTTAGGTGACTGGATGATTGGAGGCTGCTGGTTTTGGAGGGTCTCCTGCAGAGGTGGGGGCTGCAGTGCCTCAGTCTGGGAACAAGGACACTGGTGTCTTTCTTATTTCTTCATGGAAAATAATTTTGGAGGGTATTTTTCTTCTCCCTTAGAAACACCAGAAAGACTTCCAAAAAAGAAGTCCTTTAGATTTATCAGTTCTTTCAAACCAGATTCTGCTTTTCTGCTTTTGATTCCAAAATATGCTGTTTCTGCAGCTGGGAAGCACATGACAAGTAAAAGAAAGGACTCCTGAAAGCCTGTTTATTCATCCAGTAAATGTGAACAGCTCAAATATTAGCCTAAGGAATACCCGAAAGGTAGCATCAGAGGGACAGGTGAAGCTGGTGATTTCGTCATCTTGGCAGCTACATATTTGGGTGTAAAGACTGATGATAAACTTTTTGTTGTCTCATAGGCCAGTATTCTCAAATTTTAATGTGCACATAAATCACCTGGGGGTCTTATTAAAATACAGCTTCAGATTCAGTAGGTCTGGCCTGGGGCTGAGATTCTATAGTCCTAACCATCTCTTGGGTAGTGCCCATCCTATTAGTTCCCAGACTACACTTTGAGTAGCAAATTTCCCATTCTAACAGAGGCCTGGGGAAGGCAGTTTTCTTGAGTGGCTGGTAGGGACACCCTCAGATAACCCAGAAATGACACTAGGAAAAAAAGACTGTTTAATGAACTAAAAGAACATGGCACAAGATAAACCGCAAGGTTAGAGTACATGAAATAATATTCCGTTAATTATGAAAAGTATACACAGAATACATAAGAAGCAGATTGTAAGAAATGCAATCTGTGAGTAGGTCAGCCATTCTCCCCTTGTCTATCATTTCCTCTGTAGAGATTACATGGGGAAGAGGGTGGACCATTTCCATTGGGATGAAATTCTGCTGAGACGTACTTAAACAGCAGTTACTGTGTACTCAGAGTAAAAAGCAATTTAAACCAGGTGATGAGGAGAATGTAGAACTCATTAGCCTTCTGCCCACAGCCCCTCTACGAGAAAAAATCTGATTGCTTACAAAAATTGATTTAAAAAATAGCAGGTGGTGATACTTTTAGATGCATATTTACAAAGCTACCCCAAACATACCCCCCTGCCATGAAAGAATTTCTATTTTTTCTCCAAAGAATTAACATAAACTCAAAATACTGCCTTGTTCAGGGTCTCTGGGAGGTGAAGTGTGCTACTATGCCTTCTAGGTGAGACTCAGCTCTGTCCTCAGATTACCCCAGGCATCACATCCCCTCAAACACTGATCAGGTCCTGTTCATCAAAGATAACTGCATATACTGGGAGGCTTGGAGGACATGACTGAAAATACAACAAAATCACACCAGCTACAGTATCATGAAGTTTCTGAGTCACTGCAGAACTCAGAATAAAATGAAATTACCAGGGTAGAACATGTTTAAAACATGCACAAAATGACTCTGGATTTTAACATAATATTCCCTAAGGAGAAGAAAAACATAGATCGTGACCAAGACTAATCATGCAGCTTTTCCTCTAATTTCCTGTAGTAGAAGTTAAAAGCCAAGAACTGTTACTGAACTTGCATCCTCCGAATTCACAGATGAGCCAAACCCTCCTTGACTCATTCCTGTCCTAACCCCAAGAGACCTCCAAGGAGCAGGGCTGAGCCTCTAATGCCTGATGTGCCTCTGCGTAGAGCTTGGAGCTTTAATTTCCCTTCTGGTCTTTGTTGACCATGGAAACACCATGAATTGCTGCTTTAGCTCATATTTTGGTACTCCATTATTGCTGTTGTACATTTTATTTTATTTTGTTTTGCAGTTTAGAAATGTTTTAATTTTAGGAAGGCAATGCTGTTGTGCATTTTCAATGCAATTAGAGATATTCTGCCAAGATAAATAAATATCCTTCATACAAGTAACTGTCTTTCCAGATATCCCACAGTCATCCTTTGAAGGTTTTAAGTCACGTTCATTCTCAAGGAAACTTTCAAAATTATTTATTCACTCATATTTCTCAGTAAGTTTCCCTTGACTGCCTGCTCCATATTGGCAGAGAAGGTGTGAAGGGGATGACCTGCACTGCTATTTAAGACCCAAAGAGCGCTGTCCAGCATTTCATCCTTTTTTTTTTTCTTTTCTGCGGTACGCGGGCCTCTCACTGCTGTGGCCTCTCCCATTGCGGAGCACAGGCTCCGGACGCGCAGGCTCAGCGGCCATGGCTCACGGGCCCAGCCGCTCCGCGGCATGTGGGATCTTCCCGGACCGGGGCACGAACCCGCATCCCCTGTATTGGCAGGCGGACTCTCAACCACTGCGCCACCAGGGAAGCCCCTATCCATTTTTAATGAATCACGAGGTGGAATTATCTAGGATTATCACACGATTAACTCTGTTGGCTGACTCTGCTTAGATACCCAGAAACATGGAATGCTCTTCATGTGAATGGTCCTGCTTTCTTCCCTATGCCTCTAGAGACCAGTCAGAGGTTAGCAATTCCCTGGGAGAATTGTCAGCTATGTGTATTTGCCTTGTATTTGGTTATAGCTTTTTTTCTCCATTCTCTAAATGTTTCCTGTTTAAAAGTACCTAACTTTCTTTGCAAGAAATTCGGTTTCCCTGACCTTCTCTCTCTCTCTCTCTCTCTTTTTTTCTGTTTCTAATGGTCCTTGAAATGAAAATGTTTTCTTGAGTTTCCTTATTTGTACTTGGGCAGCCTACTCAATGACTCACGAGAATAGCTGGCGACCTGTGGTTCTCTCTGTTGAAGAGAATGCACATTTTGCATTCTGGCCTCTAAACATAGGGGTAGATTTAAAAATGAAGACATAAATGGTTAATTATCTCCAGCATGGTGTCAAACATTCCTTTAAAGTTAAACCTTGATTTTTAATCTTCCACTTTGGTCTTATGGATGAGTTTGCCTTTATGAATGCAATACTGTTTCTTTAAAGGCTGACCTCAAGTCAAATATTTCTTCTTGAAGACTCTCTACTTTGCGCGGTTATTGCTCATAGGAACCAACACTGATAATGATGATATTTTTGTTGGCTTCAAATTCTGGGTTTTTAAAATTTTCTCCTAAAATTGTGAATGTGGTTGTGACTGCCTCTTTACTACCGTTTGAATATTATTTCCTTATTGGTGTTCTATGAAAGTTGTGTATGGTTACAGCCACTTCATCTGGTACCTCTCTTATAGACCGGAAATCTTTCAAATGGTTCTTTGCATGTCATGATCAAACATATTATTATTATAGTCTCAGGACCAAATCTCTCATCCTCTCATATGTGTATGACTCAGTTTTTGATTTCCCAGTTTAGTGCTGCCTGGTTTAGGGTGGATGTAGTTACTGCATTCAGTAATGCTCTTTGAATATAAATTTACTTGGCAGAAAGCAGCCCAGAATTCTCCTGTTAACACGGCTCTGACTTGTGTCTTAGTCCTTTTGTGTTTCCAAAGGAGTCTATTAATTCTACCAAACAACCCACCATCTGACTGAAAAAAAAAAAAATCTGTCAAACTAGCTACTTGATTAAGCCATTAGATTGGGATTACATTACATTGTATATTCCGGATTCCAGGCATATTAGCATGTAGATCAGATTCTTGTTTCTAGGTTATTACTAGTTTGATGGGATATGTTATTATAGTGGCCCATGCCATGTGTTTGAAATGTGGCTAGGGTCTATAGGATAAACAGATATAACTCGGGTAATACACCTACAAAACTCCAACTTAATATGCTGATAATGAATAGATTATAGTATGGCGTTGAAGGATGGGAAGCAGAAAAGCTGAGATCTGTCCCAGCTTTGTTGCAACACATCTCTTTTAACTCATCTGGGCTTGAGTTTTCTCATCTGTACAATGAGGGGATTGGACTATAGCTTATTCTGTCTCTGAAAAGTTAAGACTCTACCCTCCAATGGAGATCAGCTGCCCCTTCTTGATTTTGGAAGATAGTGTAGACCTTTAAAGGATCCTTGTTGAGATGTCTATGTCTTTTTTTTCTTTTTTTTTGCGGTACGCTGGGCTCTCACTGTTGTGGCCTCTCCCGTTGCGGAGCACAGGCTCCGGACGTGCAGGCTCCGGGCAGCGGCCATGGCTCACGGGCCCAGCCACTCCGCGGCATGTGGGATCTTCCCGGACCGGGGCACGAACCCGTGTCCCCTGCATTGGCAGGCAGGCTCTCAACCACTGCGCCACCAGGGAAGCCCTCTATGTCTTTTTATCTTTGGTTTCAGAATATAGTTTTATTCAGTCTTATGGCAGAAAACATTTTCTTTTAAGTGAAATGAACTACCAATCGCCATGAAACAGGGAATACATGATTAATTTGGTGGAATGACATTAACACATTTAGGTTGCTTTGTTCTTCATTATTTTATTCAACAATTAGCTCATAAGACTGCTAAGAGTCTGTGCACCACACAGACACTAACAGTCTCTCTCCAGGTTCTGGTTCCAGGTGAGAGAGAGATCTCCCACCACGAACAAGTTAATCTCTGTGGCCCATTAGGGAGGTGATGGCCGGGGGAACCATTCGCCTGTTGAGTGCACACATCTGGAAAATTCTCCTTGGTGGAGCAAACATACTGCTCTCAATTTTTCATCCACATCAATGAGATGTGAGGAGTGGCTCTTTAGCAAGACGCGACCACACAATAACGTAACAAAACCAGCTAACGGCACTTCATTTATTATAGGGCTAAATGCTCATTATTGTTTGTAAAGGATGAATTCATAACCTCTGCAGAGTTATAGTTTATACATGGTTGATTTCCATTTACAAAGAGAGAAAGTCATTGTTTTCTCTAAATGTCAAGCTTTGACTTACAAAACTCCCGTTTTCTTTTAGGTTGGGGTGTGTGTGTGTGTGTGTTCAAGAAAATGTTTAGCAACTAGATAGGGGAGAAGGGAAATAAAACTTGAAATGTAGGAGGGAAAGCAAATTTCAAAAATTCTAAACAAACAAACAAAACCCCCAGAACTGAAGGGGTTTCATGGAAGGTCTTAACAGAAAAGACCCACACCATACACTTCTTTTTTAATGTGCTTCCTCCAGGAGCGGAAGGAACTGGAAAAACTGGACTTTTTTCCAACAGGAGTGTGAATCTGGAAATTCTTAAACAAAAATTTGTATAATTTCATGCTGCAAAGAGGCACTCCGCTTATGCAATTGAAATAAAAAATAAAGTGCCTACCTGGGTGTTTCCAGAGTAACTGTAAGCAAATAAGACTAATTAGAAGCCTTCACAGTCTCTAATTAAAAGCTAGGAAATAACTCACTCTGCGATACAAGAATCCCTGGATGTTTGGAAGAGTCACTTCCCCAAGGCCAAAGTCCCTGTTCCATGGAGCATACCATTTTGGAAGCAGGGGATCCAGAGCTTGGTACCCATGGATCTAGCCCTGAAATACACATTTGGGACAATGAGTACAGGAAATAGGGAGGGGCAATATTTTAGTACCAGTTGTACTTGGAAAATATCATTTAAAAAGAATGGGAGCTCCCATGGACAAGCAGAGAAGCACTTTCAGTTGAAGTGAGAGGGAAAATTGAGGCACTTTGCTTAAGCTTTGGGGACATTTAAACACTTAACTTTTTCATGCCCCATGGCCAGATCCTTCTTTGGAATAAAGTTATTATTGGGTGTGGGAGAGAGTGTGAAATCGAGAAAGGAGAGGGGCATGCAATGGGGAAGGGAGGGAGCAGGAAAGTTCACTTTGCTGAATAAAGAATCTTTTAAAATATAGGTCTGCCACATTCTCTCCCCAATCAGTTTGACTGAAAAGCAGAAATACTACTCTCTTAAACACAGTTCATTTGCAATTTTCCATCACAATATAATGTGGAAAAAATAAGGCTACCTATCAACGTAAGCATATCTGGGGTGAATCTTAGGCAAAAAATGTGGACCTGCAATAATTCAGATGGTGTTTTCTTTCAATCAGTTTCAAAAATTATGGCTCCATATATTTCCAAAAGTTTCAGCATTTTGTTTTATCTCCTTACAGTCAGGCATTCAGAGGTACGTGTTGGTTTTAATAGCTTTGGTAGAAACATGCTGAAATAGGAATGGATATAAAACCCTTTGTCTTTAGGCTAATTTGGTGTGGATTTATAAGGCCTGAGTAAACTGGTAAATTAGTAAATTTCTTAAAATAATACAAATGAATGTAAGACACATAGTAGAACAGCAGATTCAGAAAAAAAAAAGGTTAGTTTTGTATTCCCATGTTTTGTAAAAGACATCAAGTAAGGCCACCAATACAGGAACCGAGTTCTTTTTTTTGTTTTTCCTGTGATGATTTCCTATCAGCTTCATGTTCTTGGAGGGGGCGATGAAAAAATGCAAGATGGCCTTTGACTTTGTTTCCTACGTGGTCAGCAGTGGCACTGGCTGGAATCCGGGCTCAGCATTCTCGTAGAGTGTGCAACGTGGATGCTTCTGGCTGGTAGGGAGGATGTGGCAGTTAGCTGATAGTGTGCCGTGTTTGGGAGGGCTCACAGGGTGGGGGAGCAAGCCTCTGTGTCAGAGACTTCCTCTCTGGTCATGCCCTCCTTTTGGCTTGAGCTGGGTCTCAGAGGTTGGCTGCCATTCTTACCCTTTGATGGGGTGGAGGTGGGTCTCAAGCTACCTCAGATAATTAAACAGCAGCTGAGACACTTGGAGCAGTGTTTCTTCTTTTTCTTGGGATGGAAAATGGTGAGGATCGCTTCATCAAAAACGGCTTTGAGACCTTTCTGAGTCAGGGCCGAGCATTCCAAGTAGCACTGTGCTCCAATCTTAAACACAAAAGAGAGAAAGGCATGAGAGGAGAAAAAGAGAGAAAAGCACAGTGGTGTCTGCCCTCTGCGCAGCCAACTGCTGCTGCTTGCCTCACAAACAGCCTGGGGGATGGTTTGGATCATGTCTTTTTCTTCTGCATTTCAATTTGCATCTGCTATCCTGATTTTTGTTATTTTTATATGTTTTGCTTTCTGATATTAATAATAAATGATTGTGGATTGCCTTTGATAAGCAACAAATTCTGAAAGTGATCCATAACCATTTATTCCTAAATATAAGAATATAAAAAATATAAAAATTGAGAGAGGATTCAAACCAGTGATATGGTTTAAATATATATTGTGAACAACAGGGTACATGATGTTGTTTTTAGTACCTCATTTGTATGCAGAACATGTAAATCTGGTGCAAGTGAAACATATTCCCTTCTATATATAGTAGGGCAAGTTGTCAACTTGGTTAATAAAGCACATAGAAAGAGAGTGGGTGATATGGTTTTATAGGTCATTCTTGATTAAAATGCTCTTCTGACAAAAGGTATCTCTCGGCAAAGTAATATCTGATTGGTCATATTATTCAGTTTTAAGATACATTAAAGGCATATTTTTAAGCAGTTAAAACTCCAAAACACTAAAAATAAAAATGATAAAATGCATTTACTGACACAGACACCCTCCTTATCAGTATACAGTCTATGTGTATTTAAATGAGGAAATATTTTGTGCTTGCTTAGGGCTTTGTTTCAAAGCTTTTGATGATTTCATATTATGATGTATTTGATAATCACAAGATCCCTATGAGAAATATAAAAATTCAGGCCAGAGCCATAGATTCTCATTAAAAAAATTGCAGGGTAGAGCAGACCAGAAGTTGGCAATCAACTTCATGAGATAATTCATGTGAGGGAGACCCGCAGTTTTAATTGCTCCCAAGCTCAATATGAGCTAACAGTTTGATGTGGACCTTTTAATATTAAGGATATCTGGAGAAATGCTTCTACTATATGCTTTATATTATAAGCATAACTTTGAAAAATTAAAGTGTATTCAGAAGAGGATGGCTGGATGGTGAGCTCCTGGAAACCAACAACAGATAAATGACTAAAACAGGGTAGCAAAATCACATGCCGATTAGGGCCAGTAGCTTATGTAACTGAGTAAAGCAGGGCTGGTGCCAGCCAACAGGGAGAGGTAGAGTCTGTGGTGGCCTGTGAAGTAAACACCCGCTCCAGAGCTGGTAGTCTACTCGGCTTAGGCAACTGTTGCCAAGCAGGAACGTTGGTTCATCTTTGCCATCTTTGTATTTTTCAAGAGGAGTTGGACATTTGGATTTTAGTTAATATTTACCAATTGAAAAACACTCTATGGGTCAAGCAAGATGCTGATGTGGGATGTCTTTGGCAGCAACCAGCCAGTTTGCAATGTGTGGATTAAAGGGACTGGTGACTTAGCTTAGAATAGAGTGGGAACAGCCCCAGAAGGTGAAATGTATTGTTTAAGGACAACCGACTAGAAAGTAAATGATCTAGACCTAGAATCTGTGTCACTTGATGTGTGTTCTTTTCCTAGTTCCATGACGGAAACTGTGACCCTCATCACTCAACACTGCAAGAAGCTGGTCAAGCTGACAGTTAATGAAATGAAGCTGCCCACTTGTTTGAAAGTCCACAGATAAGAAAGCTAAGCGTGAGGTAAAACTGTTCTGGTGGCATCCAGATATTACGCACTTGCTTTTTTCCTGTATGGTTAATGGTTACTGTATGAGCCAAAGGAAAGTACTCAAAGAAAAGATGTTAGATATTGATAACTTATTTTATGGTTTCGTTTTGACCATTGTCTGGATTAGAATATGGCTTTTTTATATAATTAAAAACAATTGAATGCAAGAGAGGGATAAAGGATAGAGAAATTTTTCCTAATAATGTTCTGAAACGTCATCTGTTACATTTTGGGATTGTGTTCAGTATTCGATACGAACACATGTGAAAAGCACACTAATCTAGTGAATATGTCAACTGAATGAGTGCTTGTAATGTGCTGGCTCTTGTCAGTCATCCTGAAAAATACACAGAAAGCACTGTGGGGCTGTTCTATCTGGAATACCTCCCCACTAATGATCACAAGCCTCAGTTGATTCTGGAAATTACAGGAGAGCTGGGCTGATCTGGGCTCACACACGGAGTTCTGGACTGTCTGGTCCTGCAAGATGGGTGAGCACACTCTCTCCTCCTCCTGTCCTCTCTCCCCACCCCCTCACTCCTCCACCCCACCTCGGCCTCCCCCTCCACCGCCCTCTCCCTCCACCCCACAGTGCTGCTGACAGCGTGTCAGAGTTTGTCTTTTGATGGTGCAGGAGGAGTCCAAACTTGTCTTTCCCAATCCAGACATTTCTGAAGATAATGAAACAGCAGAGCAAGGCATTATTGTGTAACTGGGTTAATATAACATTATTTTGTACTGATAGTTCCAGGAAAAGTAGCAAACAGATTTTGGGTGTGATTTGGGAAATATGTGTGAGAACCAGAACCCAGTTGTGAGGTGAGTATTGTTAACCATGGTGCAAGGGCTCTGAGGGTCAGAGAGGAGAATTTATTCAGGTTCAGGGAAAAGGCACAGCCATGTTATAGGGACTGCTGAAGAAAAAATGTGTGCCCTCAAAGATGCAAAATGGAAAACCATCCCAAGGAAATACAGCCTCTCTTACAGCAGCAACTTCATCTGCCTTTTGGAGCAAAGTGATCTACACAGTCAAATATTTAGAACACATCTGTAAGCGCTCAGGATTCACAGATCTTTGTTTAGATACACATGCTAGCAGTCTGGGACATGATTTACCAAAATGATATGTTTTCAAGAACAAACTAGAGATTGAGAAATGTAAACTGAGAGAACACTTCCCTGCTAACTTTAAAATAGCTAAAACTTACTGTCTCAAATGCTGGGAAATTTTTCAGAGGTGTAGAGAACATTTTGAGTCCGACAAGAAGAAATTAGAAAACAGGCAAACAAATTCACAATGACCAATCAAGTGGAAGAAAACCTACTGTTTCTTCCAGATGGTCCTCACGGAGGTGGGACACATTCTAGAACAAGATAAGGTATAACTGGAAAGAGTAAAGGTGGAGAGGTCTTCCCAGCTGCAGACGTGTCTGAGAGGACACAGTTTCAACAACTCTAGCTTGCTGAGCTAGATCTCATGGTACATTGGCTCATTCAATCAGGAGGTAAGTCTATCACCATTCTCCTTTGCATCTCGGATAACTGATGTCCAGAGAGGTTAGGTAAACTCTCTAAGTCCTCACAACTAAGAAAATGGCAGAGATTTGAATTTGTCTGTCTCTTGAGCCAGAGTCTTAACCATTCTGTTGTTCTCTCTGTAGCAAGTGTAAAGAAATATGTTTGAAAGAGCAAAACTAACGAACCAATGGAGATGATGTTATGGGCTGAGTGACGGTAGTGAGAGAAGAAGAGAAGGAAAAGTAAGGTAGTTCCTGTAAATGGAGAGAAGACATGTCAGTAGAATGAACAGAGTGGGCTTGTATCTTAAGGAATGGCTAGTAGCAGAGAGGTTCCTTATTTCTTATTTAAGAACTAGGAAGGGTACACGCAGCGAGACGGCAACTTGAGAGCCAGGCAAAGGAAAAGGAGCCAAATAGCTTGTGAGAGAATTTCCATCTCAACAAATCAACATTATGACCAAATTGCTGAAAGAGGAGAAGGGTTTCCAGGCTGCATGCATTTGCTGCTAATGTTTTTTTCAAGAACTGGCAGAATTCACCAATCCAAGGGTGGATAATGTGAGTGCACTGCTTGAGTGTAGGTTATTATGGAGTGGTGGGGACTGTGACTTACTGAAGGGTATATACGTTGTTTAAAAGACTGTTGAAAAGTTGCAGTTGATGAGGAAATGCTGGATAGTGCTGCTGTACTGATTTTTTTTAAAGAAGCTAGAAATGTGTATATTTACATAAAGTTTCCAAATTGTTCAATGTTGAACACTAAATCACATCAAAAATACCTGTGTGTGTTGATCAAAACATTTGTGGGTGAAATTTGGCCCATTACTTGCATGTATTGGTCTCCCTACCTGGAATTTTGTCTCCCCAGTCCCCTAACTTTGTACACTTGACAAACCTGTTCCTATGCTGTAAACCTGGCTCAGTTCTCAACTACTCCAAGAAATCGTCTCTGAGTCCTCCTCCCCGAATGTGTCCATCACTCTCTCCTCTCTGTTACCTCAGCCCTTTGCACACCTTTCTGTTGTATTTGTTCAGTTGGTGTACTTTTGTTTGTCTGTCTCTCTCATCTTCTGGCCTGTGGGTCTCTTGAGGGCAGGGGCTATCTCTCTCTCACCTCTGTAGCCCAGACCCCAGCGGTGAAGTGACTGATTTCTAATGACCATGGGAGAAAGAGGAAATGGCCGGCACATAAAACAAGGTAGTGGTGACTCTTGCAGTCAGGGGGAGGGTACTAAAGACTCCATGAGCATTGATGACAGGATTTTTGCTGCAGTTTTGCTGCTTTAAACCCCACTGGTGCAAGTTAAAAATCCAGGGGGAAACAGGTGCTAAGACAAAGAGTGAGAACAGCAATAAAAAAGGCACAGGGTGGGCTTCCGTGGTGGCGCAGTGGTTGAGAGTCCGCCTGCCGATGCAGGGGACACGGGTTCGTGCCCCGGTCCGGGAAGATCCCACGTGCCGCGGAGCGGCTGGGCCCGTGAGCCATGG
>NW_006787454.1:1120810-1150971 GCF_000442215.2 Lipotes vexillifer
AAAAAAAAAAAAAAAAAAAAAAAAAAAAAAAAAAAGGCACAGGGTGAAGAAGATGACAGGAGAGGCCCAAAAGAGGCCAAAGACCAAAAAAAGGAAAGATGGTCATGTGTTTTATCAAGAAATACCTTAGGAAGTCTGAGCTTAGAAAATCACGTTTAGGTTGTATCCAATGGAATTGGGAAAGAGAATGCACAAAAGTATCATCTTAGAGCTAAAGTGACACATACTAGGTATCAGTTATTGCCAAATAAGTCCAGTGGCAGTATGGACATACACAAATGAGAAAAGCATGGGAAAAGTAGGCTGAAGATTAAAAATTACAATAATGAAGAGAAGAGGGAGGATAAAACAAGTAAAGGGATAACAATGAATATTTATTATAAATTGATATAAAACATTTATGTAAATGTAGTTGACTTTGGAGTGCAAAGAACTGGAAATATGTACAGTATGAAAATGTCCTTTATAAATAAAATGCGCTTTGAGACCAAAAAGAGATGATAGATAAAAAATGTTTTGGAAATTGCAAAGTACTGAACAAAAAGATATAAAAAAATCTGAACTTGCAAAGCCTTTAAGCTATGGGGAGAACATACGCATAAAAATACGGGGCTTCAGTCTATAAACAAAGAAGCCCCAAACCTAAGGGTTTCTTTTCAGATTATAGGAGGGAAGCAGAAGAGCATGGTGGTTAAAGCACAGTTTCATATCCTGGCTCTGCCACTTTCAAGCGGTGTGACTTTAGCCTCTCTGAGCCTCAGTTTCCTCTAGGAAAGTGGAGGTAATAATATATACACCTCAGGGGGTTGCTGTGAGGATTAATTAAGACCAAGCATGTAAAGCGCTTGGCATGAAACCCAGCCCACTGCAAACACGCCATAAATGTTAGCTGTTGACAGGAAAGTCAGGGAGCAGAGAAACTTAAAGCATCTCTATAATTACATGAATTGTGATGAAACAAGTTAAACTCTTGCTTGGTTTTCTTCTAAATTGGATTTTGTAAGCTAAACCTGATTCTCTCAGTATCTGAGAGCAGTTGCTAGGAGAAACTGGCAAAAGGCAATGAAGTGGTGAACTCAGCCATTGTTCCTAAAATAAATATGAAATGAGATGGGAGGCTTTGGAACAACTTCTCAGAGGGAAGAAACGACTTCCCAAATGAGAAGTCAATCTAGGACACCGACAGGATGGTGGTGGGAGAGAGGCCAGAAGCAAGAGACACAGAAAACAAGCTCCTGCAAAATGGAGGCCTCCGGGACCTCCTTTTTGTGAAAAATGCCTATAGCTGGGAATCACATACGATCATTTATGGAGCTATGTATTTATGTACCTTAGGGAGAGAATGGAAGCTGGATGTGTGAAGAAAAGATAGAAGAACGTGTAGATGTATTTGCTCATCTTATTGGAGGAAAAACAAATGGCTGGGGGAGAGTTTACACAAGGTCAGGTGCATGGGGACGACATCCACAGAGCTGGCTTAGAGTTGTTTTACTGTGTTATTATCAGCTGTATGAGTCAAACGTGTTCATCTCGCTAAGATTCTGTTCCCTCACCTGTAAGAGGAGACCAGGACTATGTGCCTAAGAGGGTGAGCATGAGGCTGAAATAGACAGAGCTTGTAAAGTGCTTAAGTGAGAATGCAACGGATGGCTCACACTGCTGGTTCTGACATTACTATCCATAGAAGTAGGAAGCGTTAACTTTATCAAATATTTGTAAGGTGTTCTCATATATTGCATCCATAAAACATAACTTTAACCCATTTCTACTCGAGTGTATCACTTAATTTTGTTGCTTATAAGAAAGTTTTAGTAAGAGAAATGCATGCATTTTTATTCACAAAGAATCGGTAGTTAATGTTATTCTTGACCTGTTTAAAAGAGGGACCCCTAACTCTGCCCCAGGGCATACATTTGCAGGGTTAGTTACTTTAGAAAGTAAAAGAGAAATTTCTGAAACCTCTGGCAGGGCTTGATGGGTTTGTGACTAAATCAATGAGGAGGTTATGGAAATATGATTTATAAACCTCCTCTTGCATATGGTACCTCATCCTCTTATGTTCATTTTAGTGTCTGCCTTTGTACACATCTTGGTGGTAAATGGGAGACAAAGACTTGGTCTGAATCATTTGCTCAACAAAATCACTGTTAAGCTCTTAGGAATGAAGAAAGGTCTGTGGAAATTTTTCCAAGTGTGAGCAAGTAGCTATTATCTGTCGAATAGCCACTTGGATTCTCCAACTAGTTACCTTTTGGTCTATGTTACTCTTTTAAGATGCTGTTTGTGACATAATCCAGCCTCTCTAAGTGGCTGTTCATTATAGGGTGAGAAATACTGAACAAATATAACCCTGCCAGATGCAAATCGAAGTCTCTCCCAGGAAAATCACAAAATGCCTTTTATGAAGTCATTTAAATGAGTCACACAGATAGTAAGCAATGAAATTTACAAATATGTATCTAATGATTCCCATTATTCATACTTAATATGGCAAATGGATAATTTTAGAGGTTGCTAAATCAAATGATAAGTGCTTCAGCTGTTTAAATTCACCAAATTTCTTAATGAAAAACAGACAGTGCTGGCTGACAAGAATGCTAACCAAATGGTCCCTTCCAGCCTGACTAGAATAGAGGGGAGAGTATAAAGCAGAGAGATGACTCTGAACACATTGTATTTTAAAGCAAAAGCCGATGTCGTTCTTCCATTCCAAAGCATATGCAAACTCTTCTCTCAGCATCCATTTAAAATGAAATTCAAATCGGTACCGCTTTTGCAAGCTTCACACCATGCTCATAAGTGAGAGGTTTCTCTTTCATATACAGCAAACGGGCCAAGGTTTTAGGGTCATCTCGGAGATCAATCTGGCAAAAAACACACATGTGATACAGTTATTTATTTTTTCAGGCCTCACCAGATGTTTAAAACTGTGACATAATAGAGATGCTTTTCCCCTTGACACCTATGAATTTTCTTTAAGGAAGCACATACACATGGCCATATTATGTCTAAAAATTAGAGTGAGTTCTTTGTAAATGTATACACCAGGCTTTCCTTATAGTTTCCCCTTCAAAGCTATTACCCTGGGAGCTGATTCGAATGATTCTGTAGCTGTTTCAAATGTTTTTGAAATTTCCTGTTTATTTCTAGGTCCCACTTATAGGATATACAAAATAATCGATCTGTCTTACTACTGTACGGTGATGCCTCATTTGATCCCTGGTTATACTACTCATTATCTAATAGTTTATTTCCTGGCTCTGAATATATATATATATTTTGGCGGGGGGACAGTTTCCAAACCAAGTCTTCACCCTCAAAGCGATGAAGATTTGCCACCTGTGAGGATATTCTAACAAATGTGCTGCAGGCTCTGAAGGCAAGTCCTAAAAAGGGCTGCTGGAGATTCAAACTATGGAACTTTATTAGCTTTCAAAACACTTTAAAGGCTTTTACAATCACAGCTTTATCTGGTATATATCTGTTTTAATGTTTTTTTAAGATCTGAGATATCGGGGGCTTAAAGGGAATAGAGAGCAATGAATTTCTGTCTTCCTTTTCAAGGGCTGTTCCTGAAGAGTTTTTTTTTTTTTTTTTTGCGGTACGCGGGCCTCTCACTGTTGTGGCCTCTCCCGTTGCGGAGCACAGGCTCCAGACACGCAGGCTCAGCGGCCATGGCTCACGGGCCCAGCCGCTCCGCGGCATGTGGGATCCTCCCGTACCGGGGCACGAACCCGTGTTCCCTGCATCGGCAGGCGGACTCTCAACCACTGTGCCACCAGGAAGCCAGCCCCTGAAGAGTTTTTGTCATAATGAGTCTTTTCTGATTGCTGCGGTCATTTTGACATTCACAACTATTTTGTGACTTTCAAACAATAATGGGTTTTAGATATAAAAATATTAGATAATAAGTGTAATTGACATCTGCACCTCATTCCTCTGGCTCAGGACTGGCTCAGGAGAAGGTTGTCTATTTAAAAAGTTACTTTGTTATTTAAAAGCAAAAAGCGGAGAGATTAACTTTAAAGGCCCCATCAAATCTTCCTGTTTCATATTAAATAGCTTTGCTGTCTTTTCAACCATGGGCTAAATAATCATTCAGTTCTTAATAAAGGCTGTTCATAGGATTAATGTATCTGAGACACTCTTCTATAGTGTTTGATAGAATAGGATGTTCAGGAGTTGCGAAAGGGTCTTTTCTTTTTCACAAACCCTCCACCGACCGACCCTCCCTGCCATGCCCGCCTTCGAACCTGGGTCCCTATGAGGACGTAAGGCACGTGAGGCATGCAGTCCTTCAGCTCCGGGACCCACTCCTCCTGGACGTTGTGATAAGAGGCAGGATTTACGACGGAGAAGCAGATCAAAAACACATCCGTGTTGGGGTAGGAGAGCGGCCTCAGCTGGTTGTAATCCTCCTGCGGGAAGAGCAAAGAGTTTGTGCTTTTGTATAGTCGGGTGAGGTGTGGCCACGTGGTTCCAGGGAGTGCCTCGGGAAAGATTCCACCGCCGTGCCCTTCGACCCCATTCCTTCCCTGACCCTGGAATCTGGTGGTTTCCTATATTACAAGAAGTAAAGGAGCCATCAATCCGGAAAACACCTGTTTGTTCTGTATAAAGATTATGAATTGCCTCTGTTTAAGATGAACTAAAAAAAAACCTAAAAAAAGTTTTAAAAATAGCTTTAGTGAGGTAATTTACATACCATGAAGTTCATCCATTTAATGTGTATAACTCAGTAAGAATTATTGCAATTCTGTCCCTTGGGAATTGTGTTGTATTGAATATGGATTTAAATCAGTGGGCCATTGGCCAAGGCACAGAAATTCTCTCCTTATATAACTGAAAAAATTGCATTGAAATTTAATTTAGAATAAGCTAACTCGAATGCAAAGCAGAGCTGTTGCCAAATCATACACCACAATATTTGAATAAATATCTTGTCTGAGGGTTTAGAGCTAAGAATTTGGGGATTTGTTTCTAAATCTACCTAAAAGCCATACTGTGGCCTAATAAATAAAATGCCAGATTAATGACTTTTCCCCAAAGACTTTTCAGACCAGAATATGCTCTAGTTGAAGAGCTCCTGTTTGCGTAAGATGTTTATGTATATGCTGTTTTAGTGGGAGATGACAGAGACAAAGAAAAACATTGGATCATCTCAACTTTGGGAAAATGTCAGCAAGTACCTTTTATTGTATGTAAAATGTTTTAGGAGGTTCCAAGGTAAAATCTGCTATTTCATTAGAAGGTTTAATCTATTTTCATAGAATTTGGTAACACATAAGCCCAAAGTAACTTTATGTGTGTGTATATTTTACATGTATATACTATGTATACACACATGTTCTCACATACCACAATATGACAAAATGTTCATACACACTATGTGTAATTTATATACATATACACACTACATACAGGCACACATTATACATACATACATAGGTGCAATCAAATCTATATGTTCACACTTATACATGTGTACATAGACATGGGCAACATATCAATTCATTTATTAGGGTCTGTCCTTACTACTCTTCCTAACACTTAAAAAAGTTACAAAATTTATATATGCTCTTCGCAAAAATTCAAACATTACGGAAGTACATAGAATAGAAGTAAAACTTTGTTCCCATCCTGCACTTGATCTCTAAGAGTTTTTCCTCTCTTCCCAGAGGAAGCAGCTATGTAACAATATCCTTCTGAACTTTTAATATTTATTTACGTATATAACATACACATGTTTATTTAAAAAACAAATCGATTATATAGCTCATATTGTTGTGACACTTGTCTTTTTCAACTTAATAGGTCATGGATAGTTAAAAATATTGACCTCACTATCTTTCTGTTGACCCTAATAATGTCTTTATAAAAAGGGGGTGTACACATATGCCCCTTCCAAGGGGAGGAAGCCCCTTGGAATGTCAAGGGTGGTCATCTCTGGTTGGTAGACGTGCATTTATCTATCATTTACTCAAGGTGCCCAGCACACAGGGACTCAGTATGCATGGCTGGCACTATTACTGCTTTTAATACTAACAAAATCTAAGCAAAATTCAATGCAAGCTGGCAAGGATGCTGAAAAATCCTAAAATCCTAAAAAGTGAACTAAAAGAACACACAAAACAATCAGTCATTGTGGTTGAGTACATTGCTTAAAAACTGATTGGGCCAGGCCTATGATTGCATCTCAATCAAGTTGTGCCCATGGCTCTGTGTGTGTGTGTGTGTGTGTGTGTGTGTGTGTGTGCGCGCGCCTGCATGGCGGGGGTGGGAGTGTGGGAGGGGACAGCTTGTCTCTTGTCAGTGACTCTTCCTCTTTCCACAGCTAGCCCTGAAAGCCAAATCTGTCCCACAGTCTCTCTGCCCCTCGCCTTTCTCGCTGGGACTTTCTCTCTCACAGTAGCTGTGAAGCCCACACGCCAAGAACTCTCCTTCCCGGCCCATAATCTACAGCTGCTCATGATGCCACCTGCTCCCTGCCACTTCATCCTCTCATCTGCATTGTCATAAATGGAGTAGGGGGCGTGTTGTTTTTTTCTCATGCCCCACTTGTACTCTGTCCATAGCAAGTATTCCATAAATGCTGTTGACTGATTTTGATGACACCCGGTCTGCAGAGACCTGCAGATGAACACATGGTTTTTCTGTCTATCATTTACTGCAGTAGTTTTCATTAGAATCATCCAGGGAGCTTTAAAAACATCCTGATGCCCTGCTAACCACCTACCTGCCTCTACCTTCCCTAACCTGGGACCAGTGAAATCAGAATCTCTAGAGAGTGGGCTTGGGTATCTGAGTATTCTGATTTCATTGGTCTGAGGTTGGCATGGAGTTGAGAACAACTGATTTACATCATCTTCAGTGTCAACAGAGGATGTATCAGGGGCTTATTACTAAGGGCCAGGCACTCTTTCAAGCTCTTACATGCATTATCTAGTTGAATCCTCACACTAGCACTGAAAAGATGGTACCGTCAACATCTGAGTTTCATAGAAGAGGAAGTTAAGGTTTAGAGAAATTCAGCACTGGACCAATGTTACAGAGCTATTAAGCACCAGGATGGGGGTATTTAGCCTGAATCCAGCTCTAGCTCTTAATTGTGACCACACGATTTGCTTCAGCCCGGAATTTTAAGGGACAGATTAAGACTTTTCTTGAAAGTTCATTTATCCAGGAATCTTAATATGGATTCATACTTTACCCAAGGATCTAGGAAAAGAAATGTTAGAGACTATGGGGTGGGTATAGTACCTATTTCTACAGAGCTATAGAGAGGCATATCTCTAGGCCTGCATCTACCAGAAATTACCACCAGATGGCAGCAGACACTGTATATTTAAAACCTCAAAGCTTAAAAAAGCACAAAGGAGAGAAATGTCAGAACTAGGTAAGTTGGGTCACAACTAGATAAGCAAATAACTGGTAGTCTGAAAGGATCATGTTTACTTGATTCTTTACCTAGAAGCTCTCAAAGGAATTCTGCTCACATTATGGAAAAGTTAGGAAGACCCCTGGTTGCTGGATTAACTGTAGGTGGGAAGGTGAAAAGAGTTTGGTTTTTCGGTAATTTACCCTCCTGGTAGGTCCAGCTGAGTGACTTCTGACTGTGTCCTTCATTGGGCTTTATCCTGCTCTGTATTCTGGATCTCTAGTCTGTGGAAACCTTAGTCCTGCTGTATAATTCCATTTAAAAAGATTTATTAATTGCCTACTGAATGTCTAGCATACAACATTCAGGATGCTATATGAACTATATAAGGCTAAAAGAATTGGCAAGCTAGTGGGGGAAAAAATGAAAATATGGGAAACCGATTTATGTGAAAATGAGACAGGTGAAGTTTCTCTTGCTTTTAGTAAGCTCTCTGATAATAGAATAATGTAGAATAGTTATTTGACTGAATTGGGAAAATACAATTTCAAGGCTGGAAGAGGTCTTAGAGGTTAGTGCAGTGGCTCCCAAAGTAGGGTCCCGACTCGCAGCATGGGCATCACCTGCGAGCTTGTAAAGGATGCATATTCCCCCGTGCCACCCAGCCTTCCTGAAGCTGAGGCTCTGGGGGAGGGGTTGCTCCACCTGTGTCCTAACAAGCCCTCCAGGTGACTGTCATAGCTCAAGTCTAGACACTGAATGATTTAATCAGGACTACAGAGCAAACGTACCTCTAAAGAAGGCTCACACCTAGGCTGATCGGGCTCATTTCAGCCCCCATTTGCCACTGGCTGCAGCTATGACACGCGGCAGTGGGTTCAGGATTAATAAAAGTAAGTGTCCCCTCAGACTGAGGCCTGGGTGCTGGGAGTTTGGGGGACTTGAATTTGTACCAGCTGATAACTCGGGTGATTATTTTTTGCAGTGGGGCACGTTTTGGGTCTTGGTTGGACGCGCACATGTTGAGATGACAGAAAGGGGCTCTGAGGATTGGGTCAGTGGTTTATTTTGTATTTGAGCCCCCTTCCAATGTTGAAACTGAGAATGGAGGACTATAAGAGTGACCCAAAGGGGGCTTCAAGGGCTAAAGAGGACAAAGAGGCTGGGCAGGGGATGGGGGTGGAGGGAAGGGTGGGATTTGGGCAAGGTAGGCTTTTTTTTTTTGCGGTACGCGGGCCTCTCACTGTCGTGGCCTCTCTCGTTGCGGAGCACAGGCTCCGGACGCGCAGGCTCAGCGGCCATGGCTCACGGGCCCAGCTGCTCGGCGGCATGTTGGGTCTTCCTGGACTGGTGCACGAACCTGCATCCCCTGCATCGGCAGGCGGACTCTCAACCACTGCGCCACCAGGGAAGCCCAGGGTAGGATTTTGAGTGCTTTCCACCCGACTTCACTCCAAAGGCAGGAGAGTGTTTGGTCTGAAGGCAATCTGGTGTTCTGGGGTAACTATGGGTGATTATCAAACAAGAAAAGTTCAGGGACAGCCTCAGCTTCAGACGGGCCGAACACCTTGGGCTCGAAATATGCCTGGAACAGCCGCATCATGATGGCACAGGTGGTGAGCAAGTGAAACCATTAGACCAACCCTTCTCAAACTTTATGCATTTTTGAATCACCTGGGGATCTTGTTCAAATGCAGATTCTTATTCAGCAGCGGGCCTGGGATGAAGTCTGAGAATTTGCATTTGTAACCGGTTTCCAGATGGTGCTGATACTGCTGGTCCGGGGACCACACTTTGAGAGGCTAGGAGCATTGCACTGAGCATCCCCTCCCCTCCTCCCCACCCCCATAGCTATGTTAAATTGGAAATGGAATTCTGCTTCCAAGCCCTGTTGGTTTAATGGTATTTACCCCAGATTTTCAACACATTCTCACTTTCGTATTCTCCCATAAGTACACTCATATCTGTCAGGCTTGGTTTGGAAAATGTGGACAGCACACATAGGGCAGGAGTGGCAGCATAGTGTTTAAGAACATGGGCTAGGGAGACATATTCTCTGGTTTCAAATCCAGATGGCCTATTGGGTCAGCTGATAGCAAAGAGGAAGGCTCCTATCCTTCCAGGTTGCCATTAATGAACCCCAGGTGTACTTGGCCTCCCTGCCTGGTCCTTATGTCTCTCTCTTCAGCCCTTGCGGGGGCAGGGGGCAGGGAGGAGGGAAGGAGAAGGGTTTCAGAATCCAGGACAGGTGAAGACACGTGGTGTGCAGCCCTGGCTGAGTGAGGGGTACAGCTGATGGCCTTCCTGCTTCCCAACTTTCGTGGTCACCGGTGACAGCTGGGCTGCTGTGGTTTCTCAGTGACAGACACCATTCTGTGCTCGGCTGCCAGCAGACGGCCCCCGATCCAGCAGTGCTTGTGTGCAGAGAACTCAGGGGTTTATCCTGCTGACAAGCCAGCCTCCTGATGCTAGGAGATTCTCACTCCTCCCTGGTACTACTGCTAACTGCCGCTTTTGCAAACGTTGCTTTTGAGATACGTCCATCCTGGAGTTTGGCCTGAGAGGTCACAATCACAGCAGGGTTTTACCCACGTTGCTCCTGGAGGCCAGGGCCCACGAGAGAAAGAGACAAGGTGTCTTAGTACCGGGACTGGTTCCAGTCTAGGTGGTCGGCTGAGGGGTGGGAGGATGCCTGGTTCAAGGCCGTGACCTGGGAAACGCCCCTCTCCCACTTTGGCATTCCTTAGCCGGCCAGTACCCAGGCTTGCGGCAGTATCCCCACCCCAGCTTCCTGCTCTCCCTCGTGACACACTCTAAAGAAACTGGCCTGCAATCACGTCATTTAAAAGTCGGCTCTCTGACTCTCTGTAGTCAAGCCAAAGATCTGAGCTCTAGAAATCCCTTTCAGAGACTCTCCGTAATGCACTTAGGAGGGGCAAGAGTCACACAGGCTGGGTTGGCAGGACCTAAATAGATCTGGTTTACAGACCAGGCCTTATTGCCTCCCCAGTGTGAGCTGAGGGGGTAACATGCTGAGTCACCCTGTACAAAAACCCCTCACTTCATTGCCTAACCGACTGTTTGGAATTCTACCCAACAGATGAACCAGAGTTCTGAAGGCTCTTTGTCTTCAAAAGACTCCACTCAAAGTCCAAGTATCAGTTTGTTTCGGGGGCTTGGGGAGAGAGCTAATGTTTAATAGCAGCTGCCACGTGCTGGCAGTGTTTGCACGTGACTTCATCATAACCTGCCTTTAGCAGATGCTCGGCTGGCTTGTGCAGTGCTGCAAGCGTGTCTCAGGCGCGGCTGGCAGGGCTGCAGTGATGCCTGAGGTGACTAGGTGTGGCGAGGTGGAGGGAACCAGGTCGAATGATTTTGTCCAGGGCTGGCTTTGAGGCTAGAAATAACGAGTTCCTATCAGTTTATCTTTCCGAACACATGTGCTTCTTGAAGTTGTTTTTGTTAACTCTGAGCCACAGTTATCTCAGGACAAAGATGAGGGGCACTGCTCCTTGATTTGTTCATGTGAGAAAATCTAATTATTCACAGCAAGATGGAACCCTATAGCCAGGTTCAGAGACTTTATTTCTTTTTTTGCGGCTCAGGGATTAATCAATTGGTTTTGAGATCACTGCTCTTCCTTGTTAGTAACTCTGACCAGATGAGTAATTTTGAATTAGTTATAGATCTTCCTTAGCCACGTGACCTCAGCAACATTTGTTAGAATATAACTGAGGAGGCTAGATTATCCTCCTTGAGGCTGGGAATGGAAATGTTGGGACAATGCTTCTAAATTAAATTTGTCACAAAGCCTTATTGGTAGAGTCGTAGAACCATGGGAATCAACTTGGGTAATGGTTATTTCCCACCATATCCTCCTAACATTAGGAACAATGTTTCAACCACCAAAGACTCCAAGGGTCATGATTCTTAAATTTTAATGTGCATACGAATCATCTTCTTCAAATGCATTTTCAGATTCAGTAGGCTGGGGACAGAGCCTGAGATTCTGCATTTCTAATAAGGTCCCTGGCAATGCTGCTGGTTGGTGGACCAGACTCTGAGTGGTAAGGTTCTAGAACCATGGTTCTCAAAGTATGGTATACAGACCAGCAACAGCAGCACTGGGAAACCTGTCAGAAACATAAGTATTAATACTTAGGCACCATCCCAGCAACACTGCGGGTGGGGCCCAGTGACTGGGTTTTAACAAGCCCTACAGGTGACTCTGATCCCTGCTCAAGCTTGAGAACCACTGTTCCACAAAATGAATTATTCATACGCGTCATCCTTCAGTGGAATGCATTCCAATACCCAACAGTCCTTTACTGCTGAGAGGTCTCCCTTAGGTCTAGCCTCAAATTGTTTTGTTTAGTTATTCTGGTTCTTTTAGGCATTCTCGAGGTCATTTTTAAAGGTCCTAATCATAGAATTTTAGTCCTATAAGGAGCTTTAAGATGTGTTCTGATTTCTTTTCCCCATGCTTTACGCTCCCCTATGAACCTTGTCCACCTCTGGGCTTTCAGAGTAGCTGGTGGAAAGCATTAAAGTGAAAGTTAAATTGAAGAAATATCTATAACCCATTTGTTGTTATATTCTATCGGTGCTCATCACTTTCTTCTGTGTCAGAGGTTTGGGTCAATTTGGAGTTTAAAGATATTTTTTCTTCTGCCTTAGAGTCTCAACTCCTATACTAGTATTATTAAATTTTTCTAAGGACAGAACAGTGGGAAAGAATAATTAAACTGCTTTTATGCAGTTTTATTGGATTCAAAATTAAATAGAGGCCAGGGAGGCTGTTCTGGGGGCAATTAACACACAGAAGCAAACAATTGTGGTGGATTGCTATAGAACTGGGGAGAACTGGGTGGGCACAAGGGGCACAGAGAGCATTTTTAGAAGGCAAGGGAAACAGAAAGAGGTTTCAGAATCAGGCAATAATTGTTGCTGTATTGAATTTTTCAAACTGGATTATATTAATAAAATATGATTATGGAGGTAAAGGGTGTAAACTCTTTTTTCAGGCTGTGAGTCCCTGATGGATGGGGACACCCCAATGACTGTGTGATTGAATGAGGGTAGGCAACTCCAGCCCGAACAGCAGTCTCCCTCTATTGCTGGAATGATTTCTGGTGGAGGGGCAGTCAAGCATGAGCTGCACTGAAGCCCTGTACCTTAGCTCAAAGGAGCCAAATCACCTTTCCAATCTGGGCATCTGTGGGCATCCTTTTCTAGTCGTGCGTCTCGGTATTGATGTGAGAGGTCTCCTCCAGTCTCCAGTTCCTGAGACTAATTGGCTAAAACACCCATCAGCCAGCGAGGGGAAACTGGAGGCTTTTAGGAGCTTTGAGTCTGGTGCTAGATTTTCCAAGTTCTCCACTGCCTGGGCCTGCCCAACATCTGACTTTGATGTTCCACAGGCATTTATACAGTGGTTCTTGCAAATGCACACAGAAATCCTAAAGAGAATTTTATTTATTATGATTTTTTTTTTTTAGTATAGAGATACCAAATTGAGCAAAAAGACGTATCTCCAGATAATTGTGAAAAAAATCTAGACAAATGCATAACTACAAATAACAATTACCAGGAAACTCACAGTGGGCATAAGCATGGTCTAATGTTCACTCCAAAGGACTTAAGATGTATGAATTTGGACAGACTGAACAACCCGCTGATTTTGACCTAAATAAATGACCCAGGATGTATGGTACCAAAAGCTCTGTCAAAGAAATTGGGCCATAACCATCAGTTGCTTAACCTCTTCCCCTCTAGCCCATGAACTTGTAACATTAGACACTTTTTTGTAGTGGAGTGTGGGATGCAAGGAAAAAAAGATAAAGCGGCATTTTCACCCAAGCAGAGCATGTGCTAACTGATTAAGCACTGAGGGTTCCAGTCCATTGCCTTACATTATTGTTTGGCCAGGTTCTCCAACTTGAAGAAATATTTCTGACAGAATGAGCATATTTCAGAAATCTTGGAGAATTTAGAGTTATTCCCAGTTATTCAGGGGTTGACCCTCACTTTGGGAAAACATCCAGGATCCTGGATTTTCTTGCTTCTAACACTTAATCCATCTTCTTCCTACTCCTTGATCCCCATCACCTATCTCTTTTTGTACCTTTCCACAGCTTGTTAGGCAATTCAAATAAAGAGCAGGCAAAAAATATAACACGAAAAAAAATAATGGGTGAAACTAAAATTTATGAAATTGACTCAGTAATCCTGGATCTGGAATTGATATGGGTAGGAAGAAACTGGAACTCTCGGCCAAATATGTTATTTTGGTTAGTGATAGTCGTCAACCAATAAATGAATGGTTATTTGCCTATCAACACCTTGAATCCTACAATGATTTAGTTTTCTGTAATTAAAAATATTTTTAAGATATTCAAAATATTTTGGTTGTCATTTAGGTAGACAATAAATTTGCCCCAAGTGATCAGAGGGGGTAATATCTGTACCGTTAGTCCCCATATGCCTAGCCAAATGGATCATTCTTCCTGCCCCACCCCCCCAAACTCTTAATGAATCAAGGTAAGAAAAATGTACCTGTCCTGCGGTGTCATACAGTCCGAGCAAGTGTTGCTTGCCTCCCACTGTCACAGTAACTAGGGGAGAAGAGAAAAGAGGAGAGACTGTAAATGCAAAGCTTCAATCAGGAGTCTTCACGTTTCTCTATGCCAGCATCTCCTTGGGCAGCAAGGACAAGCATATGCCTCACCCGTGTATATTCGAAACAAAGTTGACAGCATGCTTGCCAAATGAAAGGCAACCTTGGGCTGCAGTGAGAGCAGATGGGCTGAGCCAAGTCCAAATTTCTCCACCGAGGTGAATACTACTGGTGCCACTAGGGCACTCTGCAGGCTGTTCATTGATCCTGATTAGGCCCAGTAATATCAAGCTCCTGAAGGAAAAGGACGCTGGACTCTTTCTTGGTTAGTTTATTTTCTTCTTTCATTTGGTTTGAGCCACCTTTCGGGATATAGACTCGTGTAAGCAACCTTTCTGTTAGAAATCTCTCGGCTTTTATGTGTCATCAAAATGTTAAAAGACCCTGAAAACAAAGGATATTAACCCACCTGCCTATGTTATAGTCTATAAGGCAAAGCTAATAATGAAATGCGAAGGGCTTAACGTTTATTTCAAAAAGTGTTTTTATTAAATATCCCTGTGCTTTAGCTCAACTGATTCATTACAGTTTGAACCTTAGTTGCAGAAGGAGGCGTTGTATATGGGTTTCATCTCACATAACTGAAGGGCATATATAGAGTGCAAAGTAGAGAGTTTGATTTACTCAGCAGGCTTATTGCCTTGCCAAGCAACCATGTCCAAAAGTGGGAGGTAATAGAGGGATACCAGCTGCTCTTTACATGGCTGGAAATGAAATAAAGTCTCAACTTGAAACTAAACTGAGATTGAACAAATCGAAGGCAAGAGTAATATGATTCTCTTGGGGAATGGAAAGAGCAGATTTAAATTTCCACAGAAATTTAATCTCTTTTTGGAAAAAGAAAGTAAAATATGAAGGAGAATGTGATTTTTCCTAGTTGATTAAAAAATGTACAAATGCAGGGATTCACATTCACTGTCTTATAATAACCTATAATGAAATATAATCAGAAAAAATAACTGAATCACTATACTGTTCCCCTAAAACTCACACGTTATTGTGAGTCAACTATATTTCGATACAAATGTGCAAGTCCAACATAAAAATGATTTTTGATTTCTCCTACCATTAGCTGTGCAGGAAACGAAAGATAAATGGAATAGCAACCTTTTACAACCATATCTTTAAAATATGCCAGCCTAATTCTCTAGTCTGCTGCTCGGAGCTGCTGCTTTCGTACTGATCTGACTTTTATTTGTTCTCAGGTTCAGGGCCTACATGTATGCCAAGTGCTTCTTAATGGCTCTTTCTGTGAAAAGCACTTGTTTAAAAGCACTGCCTTCCCAGACACTGGGAACAAGTTTTCTAATCTACTCAGATCAACGTGTGTTCAGCTTGATAACATGGCAGCAGCTGCACAGATGAACTTTTACATGTGTGTTTTTAAGGAGTGAACCCAGCTCCATCCAACGCTAGTGACAACACCGAAGGGGGCGTCTAAACATTTTTCCTTCCTTTCATAAGCCAGGCTAGCAATGGAAATGAAGGTGAGATGGCGCAGCCCCGATCGCTTCGTCCTGTTATATTTTCCTCTTCCTGCACACTTGGAGCCCAGTCAGATGTTCCTAAAATCTGCCTAAATTGTTTCTTTAATGGCTAATTCACCACCTAGACATGGATCAGAAATGAAGGGAAGAAAGCCAGCCGTTACAACATGGAATTTCCTGCCTCCAGTGAGCCCAGTACTTACAGGTTAGGGGCAGCGGTTCTGGAGACCCCCTTGGATGGTCTCCCGACTTAGAGGCCCGGGGCCATCTGTGGAGCGAGTACTAGAAGCTGACTCGCCCTCATGGCCCCACTGGGCACTGCAGAATTTCCAAAGCCATGGCTCTGACCTTTGTCACTGGAGCCCTGAAGCTCTTGTTTGAGTTTTCTCAGAGAACAAACATTCCTTCCAGCCTGCTTTTCCTCAGGCCTCACCCTTTTCTCCCTTGGCAGCTCTGACTGCAGAGAATTGTTCCAGGCCTGAGGCGAGTGCCAGCCCGGGAAAGGTGGCCGTCGGGCTGAGGGTCTGAGCCCAGCCTTCCCTTCCCTCTGTCCTTCCCTTCCTCAAGAGTTTCTTGGGTTCTGGGACTGCCCTCAGTGTTGGGAGCGTAAAGGCCAGATACAACTCGTCCTGTCACGGAGCGTGGAGAGGAGGGTACAAGGCAGTGCAGTGAGCACTCTGCTGGTGGCAGTGTGGATGGGTGGGGGAGCATGCAGAAGGGGCACCACTGCACGGGCACACGCGCACTGCTGGAGTGTGGTCAGAGAAGGCTTTCTGGAGGACATGTCTGAGCTGCGTCCCGAGGATGGCCAAGAATTACCCAGGGTGCACTGGGGGAGATGGGGCATGTAGGCTCAGGCCCACCCGACTCACTAATACAGCCTTTATTCTGAAGGCTTTGTTAAACTATGAAAGTCCTGAATTCTTCTTGTTCCCAAAGAAAGCGAAAGAGAAGGAACTAAAATAATTTACTTGCGTTAAGGCAAAATGGTGAGAGGAGGGAGGATGAGGTTTTTGGGGTGGAAGCCAGGTCAGCTTTCAGCTTTGCTGCCTACTCTGTTGGACCAGCCCTGCTGGAGGAATCCTGAGGGAACAGGGCAGTGCCCTCGTGCCCCCATCTCTGGAAATCACTTTTATTCTCTCTTCTTTGCCCTTTGATTCTCCCATTTTATCAGAAGGAAGATAAATGGATCACACAGTTGATGACTGAGAACATCAAGGGACAGACAGCCAGAGACAGATCCAAGCATTACTCACATATTGTGGAATATGCAAATGGCTTTGTGAGTCCTTATCTTGGACTAGCAATGGATGCCTTATCGCTTGCCAACCTGGGCTCTTTGAGGCTTCTCAGTTTGGAAATGAATTAGTCAGGTCAGCATAGAAGGAAGGTATGCTCTAAAAATATCATAGGAAATGTGGAGACGTTGAGAGAGCGGGATCTTTTAAGTCAGATGGTTCTGCGTTTGAATCCTATCTTTGCTATTCACTGTCTGAATGACCTTGGGAAAGTCACCTAACACCTCTGAGCCCCACTTTCCCTATTTGTTAAAAATGGGGAGAACATCACCCATCAAAGAGAATACTTGTGAGGAGGACGTTAAATGAGAAAATGCCTGGCACACAGCCTGGCCCATAGTAGGTGCTGAGACGTTGTTATTTCCCCTCCTTCAACAAATGCTTATTGAACCTCTTCTAAGACCAGGGACAGTCTGTCTTGCTCTCCCCTGTATACCCAGTGCACGTGAAATGGCGCAACAAATTTATAATATTTGTGAATTACCGGTCACTTTCTACCCTAAATGGTAGCTATTTAGATCAATGTCTTGTGTCTCTGAATGGACAGGTAGGCCCTTGAGGACAGAATCTCCATACAGTACACAACACAGTTCTTGGCACACGTAGTAGTTGCTGAATCCACAGAACAGAAATGAAGCCCCAGGGGCAACTCAGGCAGAAGGAGGTCCTTCGAAATGTGCAGAGGCTCAGCTTGAAGCATCCTGGCAAGATGCTAACTGCTGGGAATTACCTGCAGCCAGCAAACCTGCCTGGCAGACAGTGGTCAGGCTAAAATCCCAGATCACCTTCTATTCTCGGAGCTGTTAGAGTGTTTTTTCTTTTTTGACCTTAGAGAGGTTTTAAAGAGAGTGGGTCAAATGACCTGCTCATGGCTCAGATGGGTCTCTCAATAAAGCGTGAGAAGTTGTCAGTGGCTTGTTAAGTATGTAAACTGAAGGCCCTTCTCCTCCAAATCCATTAAGCTCTTGGCTTCCTTGTGTTTGTTGTTGGTGCAGATTGGATGGTTAATTTTATGAGTTGGAGTGAGGTGCTAATGAAGTTGAAGTCGCGGGTTTGCTCTCCTGAGAGTCAGTTGCTTTCACCCAGAGAGAAAGTGTCCCGGCAGACGTGAGCCTGCCCCCCTCCACCCCCCTCTCAGCATTTCAGTCACCTCATGAAACTGCATGTCATTTGCAAACCTGGATGAGGAAGTGTTGGTCATTCCCTGTAAGCCAGCTCAGGCCATAAGTCCAGCCCATTAGCAGCACTAGGAACCTGGTTCACAGCCCCTGCCTTGTTGGGTGGTGGACTGGTCATCTCATCCGCCAAGAGCAATCTTTTGGAGCCGATGTGATGAATATCCGATGAATCCTGAGAACTGGCATTGTGGAAATGCCCAGTGCCCCTCCATTCCCAGCACATAGCCAGCTGTCTGCATCACTCATGTCAAATGTACTGTATTTGGCAGGTAGGATGAGGCATACCTGACTATGTCTCATCCTAAAGGTACTAGGATGGTACTAAAGGTACTAATAGTACCTTTAGTACCATCCTAGGCTCTATTTTGGAGGAAGAAACACTAGATTTATAGACATAGCAAGAAATACAATTTTAATTAAGTTAAAAACACGGCCCCATGCAAATATAGAATGATGTTATGTCAAAGATTTATTATCTCGTTAATGAGAGAATCAGTAAGATGATAAATCTTGTTCAAAGAGCATTTTGAAGAACTGGGCATTTATAGGTACTTCAAAAGCAAAATGTTAGAATAAGATGGCTAAGTTCAATGGAAAAGTGGTTGTTGTCCTATGGAAAAGATGACCTTTGGTGTTCTCCTTTCTACTAAACAGGAATTATTTGCATCTTGACCCAACAAGATTTACAAGTTAACATGTAACTTCAGAGAATCTAAACTTTCAGTTAATAGCAGATTCAGACAAAGGCAAGTTACCCTAGATTACTAAGCCTCGGGGGAAGGGTGTTGAACACTGCCTTAGCATGGACAGCTGCATGTTCTCAGCCTTATATCCAAGTTCCAGCTAATTTTTCTTCAAGTCTGAACTCAAGTCCATACTTAGCTATCTACTCATTTGGTGAGATGTTGGGTAGGTCAGTAGGTTTCTCCCTCACCTGGAAGATAAACACATTGTCTTTACCTTAAAGGGGTATAAAAACTCTTTATTAGCTGTTCCAAAGTCAGGGGTAATCACCACTACAGTTTGTCTATGTCTGGGGTGCTGCAAAAAAAGGAGAGTTTAAATGAAAAATCTCAGTTCTGACCCTCGTCATGCTTGCTGACTGAATATCTTCAGCAGTGTTCGCTGACCTTTTCCCTCTCTGAACTGACTCTCATCCCCAGCTCCTCCTCCTTTCTAGAAGATCCCATCTGGGACTGTGAGTCACCTAGCACCAGGGTCCGCTCTTAGGAGCTGCTTGTGTGTGTTGTGACGTGGGTTAAGCCTCACAAATATGCATGTTCATTTTATAAGGAAGCAACTCAGAGGCATCTGGGATGACATTTCCCTCAAATTAAAATAAGCTAGAAAACAGAATGAAACTAGAAATAGATAATACACTTGCATAAATATGAATGGTGGTGAATTCCTTCCTGGTGGGGTTTCATCCTTCCAACTTACGTGTTCCTGTTAAGGCGGCTTGAAAACCTCATCCATCTACACTGGCCCCCCTCAGCCAGCTCGTTTCCTTTCTTTGCAGAGAATGCCTCTTGTTTCCTAAGCAGCAGCCTGTGTGTGTGTGAAATAAAAGTTGTTCAGGCAAGTCTCTTATTTGATGTACTGGTGTGAGGTCCTGTTTCCATAGAACAAAGACTGAGGGGAAAACCAAACAGTCTCCCTGAGAATCCATTAGGACACTGAGCTGAGGGTTTTCTTTCGTTAGTTGTGTGTATTCGTCCTACCGTAGCAAGAGTTCCTTTTGAACAGGGGAACGTACCTCTGCCATGCATCTCCATCCCTGGTCATGTTTCTTTTCTCCTTTAGGTATGCCTATTGTGGCAGGGGATTTACTTTGTAGTTGTTTGTTTAGTCTGTACTGTAACCACCCCAGATTTTAAGGCAGAAGGACTGGCTGGAGGCCTGAACTCACTGTGAACAAACTCTGGTATCTTGAGCGACTTACAGCTTCCCTACGTTCTCAGTTCTTACTGGAAGTTTGAGGAGAAAAGAAGATCATGAATATAAAAATTGTGTACAAGAAAAGCTAACACAAATACAAGGTGACACCTGTGAGCAAATGGCTTCTTAACAGTACTTTTGGGAACAGAGCTTGCTGGAATGAAGTTGGGTATGGGGTGGGTGTTCAGGAAAGGTCTACCCTTGTCAGTACTTGTTTGATGAGGGAGGAGAGGGAGGAGGAAGAGGAAGGGGGGGGGGTGAAAGGCAAGAGGAAGGGGAGGAGCTTGTGCACTTCCAGGACCTTTGGAACTGGCTGGGGATGAGGCCAAACCAAAGACAGAGCCACGATTCCATGACATTCACATCCTGGGATTTTAGAGTCTTGCTTGGCCTCACCCTTCCTTCCTCAACATTCATTTGGTCTCTACATCCTGCCAGTTCTACCTGCTAAGTATCTCTGGATACTCCGACTCCTCTTTACCATCTGTGTAACTGTCCTCATGCAGCCCCCAACCTTGTCAATTGCAAAAGTCTCCTAATCAACATTCATTTCTCCAGGCTCATTCATTTCTCAGGCTTAACGTAGCTTTGGCTCCCAATCATCTCCAAGATAAAATTCAGATATTTTCCAAGAGGGTACAGTGTCCTTGTAATCTGGCTTCTGGTTTACCTTTCCAGATGTCTCCTATTTTTTTACCCTCCTACAATCCAAACTTCTTGCAGTCTGTTATACTCACAATGCCTTTGCCCAGGTTGTTCCCTCGGAAAATCTGGAAAAGAAATTCTGGAATGCTTTCCCCACACCTGTCAGCCTGGAAAACTCCCATAACCTGGAAAACTCACTTTTGTAACGCCTCGTTGATGTCCTCCAACTACCTTAAGTGTCTTTCCATGCTTACTTGCCCATTGGGCCTTAAAGTGCTGTGTGCTGTTTATCTTCATGTACCAAGATCTAGCACGGGCCTGGCATGTGGCTCCATAAATATTGGTTGAGTGACTGAAAAGTGAATTAAATTCCAACTAAAGCGGAGGTTTTCTCTGAGGCATATATTTTCTCCAGATGAGTCTTTGGCCTTTCCCAAAGGGTCACCATGAGCTTTTCTGGATGGTAGTAGTATTGGTAGGATGAGTTCATCAGCAGTGGTGTCCTACACTAAAGCTGGCCTACCTTTTACAAGGGGATGCCATGGAAATGTGGCTCCCCTGGGTGGCATCAGTGTTTGGGGGTACTCTGCCACTTTTCCAGGCAACTTTCACCAGCTACAGGGCTGCCAGACTCCATCGGTGGGGCAGGACCACTGGCAAGGTGTCCTGAGGTTCACTGTGGCCATATAAGCCATAGTAGCCAGGCTCCCTGGCATGAACTACAGAGTACAGGGGAGCTGTCTTTTGATTAGGACTTTGGGAAGCAGTGACTGAATTATAAGTGAAGCCTGCACGTTGAGGTGTGTGGTCTGCAAACCAGGGTGTGCTTTTTGCATGATCCTCTGTATAAAGAGATACTTAAAAAAAAAAAAAGCCAGCTCCTTCAGTGACATTCATACATTGCTAGAAACTCATAATAATTAAGCTGCCATTGAGGTATGGTGGAATCAATACCTAATTTAGAGGCAAAAACTTATTTTCAACCTTGACCTTGACTTGGTGGAATCGACGTTTCACGACAGTCACCAGGGGAAGCTAGTTTTTTTTTTAAATTTTAGAATTTTATTTATTTTTTTATACAGCAGGTTCTTATTAGTTATCCATTTTATACACATCACTGTATACATGTCAATCCCAACCTCCCAATTCATCCCACCCCCACCCCCCGCCGCTTTCCTCCCTTGGTGTCCATAAGTTTGTTCTGTACATCTGTGCCTCTATTTCTGCCCTGCAAACTGGTTCATCTGTACCATTTTTCTAGGTTCCATATATATGCGTTAATATACAATATTTGTTTTTCTCTTTCTGACTTACTTCACTCCGTATGACAGTCTCTAGATCCATCCACGTCTCTACAAATGACCCAATTTCGTTCCTTTTTATGGCTGAGTAATACTCCATTGTATGTATGTACCACAACTTCTTTATCCATTCATCTGTCGATGGGCATTTAGGTCGGGGAAGCTAGTTTTAGGTTGGGGAAGCTAGTTTAAAAAACACAGAGTCCCTGGTTTCACATCCCACCCCTAGATTCCAAGGAAGTAGGTCTGGGGTGGGGCCCAGAAGTCTGCATTTTTATCAGACTCTCTAAGTGAGTAATTCAGATCTGAATTTCAGTTTTCTCATTTTTAAGATGAGAATAATAATAAGCTTGATTACTCTAGAGCATCCTGTCCACTTTAGATGGTTTTGTGAATAACAGATGAGATAATATAAGGGAAAAAAAGTTAAAATTTATAAAATGCTACACAGATATTATCTGATCCTATCTGACACACAGTACAGGCACAAGATGGTCTGTGTGTAGCAGCAGTCCTTTCCCCTCCTTGTCTAGAAATAGTCACTAAGGAAATTCTAACACCTAGGTGATGATAAAAGTGGAATAGTGTGGGGGCTTCCCTGGTGGCGCAGTGGTTGAGAGTACGCCTGCCAATGCAGGGGACACGGGTTCGTGCCCCGGTCCGGGAGGGTCCCACATGCCACCGAGTGGCTGGGCCCGTGAGCCATGGCCGCTGAGCCTGCGCGTCCGGAGCCTGTGCTCCACAACGGGAGAGGCCACAACAGTGAGAGGCCTGTGTACCGCAAAAAAAAATAAATAAATAAAAATAAAAAAAAGTGGAATAGTGTGTTCCTTTGAAGAGTATTCAATGAATTATTAGGCTCATAAAAATTCTATCAGGTACCAGCTGTAAGTACTTAGAAAATATGATGGAAAATATCCTTTTCACAAGGACAACAAAAACTATAAAGTGTCTAGTAATGGGAAGACCTTTATGAAAAAAAGATCTTCCCATTACTTGCTGAGAAACATAAAAGAAGAAAAATGGGGAAACAGCTCATGGTCTAGGGTGGGAAGCTCTGTATCGTAAAGATGTTTGATCTTCTCAATTTAATATGTTTATAGTAATTCCAATAGAATTTTTGAATTGGGAACATGACAGAGTGATTATAGCAGTTATATTCAAAGTTTAGTTGGGGAGAATAGCTAATAATTAAAAAAGAATGACAGGATAATTGTGCTAATATATGTTAACATGTATTATAAAGTTATTAAAGCAGTCTAGCATCAGCACAAGAATCAATGATCCAGAACAGGGATCTCCGCCACTGAACCTACGCTACATATGTAAGGATTCAGTATGTGATAAGTGGCAATGGGGAAAGATGAAGTAGTCAATCTATGGCATTTAGATAGTTGGTTACTGTTTGGAGATAAAAAGAAAGACTCTGAAAATATAAAAGCAGATGAAGAAAACCATAAAGAAAATGATTGATATAGTGACTAAAATGTCACATATGTTCACAAATATAGTGAAAAATGGTCAAGAAGGTTATTATCTTTTATGCATAAGGGTGCTTTCTGATTAACAAGAGTAATAATTAAAACAAAAGGAAATATATAAAGAGTATAGAAAATTTACAAGTAAATCAAGGGCCAATGAATATTGGAGTAAAAAAAATCAAATTAAACAAGATGCAATCTTTGGCTTGTCAAATTGGCAAAGATGAAGAGAATGACACCCAGGGCTGGTGAATGCATAAAGAGGTGGCATGTATATGCTGCCGGAGGATATGTAAATTGATTCAAGTTTTCTGTCAAGTCGTTTGGCAGTATAGATCAAAAGTCTAACCAGGGGTCTCCCTCTGACTCGGCAATCCTGTTTCTGCAATGTATCCTCAGGCAAAATCATACAAGTGCGCAAGAATACATGCATATAAGACTATATATCACCAACGGTTTATAAAAGTAACAGTTGGAAACAACCTAAATGTTCAGCAGTTGGGGATTGGCCCTTATCACTTATGGGACAACCTTACAATGGAACAGTGAGGTAAAATATTTAGGATATAATGTCTAGGGAGTAGGGGATAAAATTCTATATTGAATAGGTAAAAATATTTATAGGAAACATTTTTTATTTTTTCCATACTTGGTTACCATGAACATGTAAATCAGAAAAAGAAAAGATATTTGGGTGCTTAAAAATTGTGTTTATTTTGTTGTTCTTATTACTGTTATATGTAGATTGGAGTCAACATCATCTAAATTGTCTCCCATCACGGAATTTCTACCATTTCTTCTTGGTTCACTCTCTAATTTTGTCTTAGGCTTATCCAGATTTACTTTAGATTGTAGAACCAAGCTTATATTTTTATGAGGAGGAACATGTGATGAATAGGTCTACTGCAGTGGAGGTTTATGAACTGTGTATTGCAGAGCAACTCATCATTTTCAGAGAATTATGATGAACCACTAATGCTCTACCTATATTTACATTTTGTAGGTACCAAGAAAATACTGTGCATTTGAGGATGTTGGAATCTGCCAAATGTATTTGTTGCAAACCAAAAGAAATATATGAGCTGTAAAGACAACAGCAGTAAGTTGGTTCTAAATATAGAACAATGTCTAGGCAGAGTGAAATAAACTAGTCAAGTGAATATTTAGAGCGTGTGTTTCTGCTCCCGATAACTTATTTTCCAAAGTATTACAAGATTATTTGGAGAACATTAAGTGATTTTTCTCTGTTTTCTACTTTCGTGTATGGTTGTTGTCCTGGATTATATTTACTCATTTGCATCTTATTCGGGATCCTAGAATTTTATGTATTTGTGGTTTTCTCCCTTTATTTATTTAATTTATCTTGTTCTAATATGGAGTTCTTTACAGGTAGCATGTTTATTTTCTAGTTCTTAAGAACTGTCAAGAAATATTAATAGTTGCTGGTTAACTATGATCAAAGGAGGATGTATGACAATTTGAGATAAAACAGTTCTTGGCTCTTTTCTGCAATGAATATCTAAGAGACCATCCTGTATAACTTTATTAAGTATTTTCTCAGGAAAGTGGTAACATCTACCACTTTTATGTCCTTCTTAACATGTTTTCCCCAATTGTCTTTCTTCAAACCATCTAAAAAGAAAAGTATAATTTGGGGGATGCTTGTTAGCAATGTAAAGTTCATGGCTAGTCAGTCCCGTTAAGAAGAGGTTCATAGCCAGTAAAGGGATGCCCCAAATGTCCGCTACCATCAGGACCTGTGGTGTGTGCATTGTCACCCAAAGCTAGAAAGAGGCTTCATCAAATGCTTGGCACCTGAGGTCAACTGGGTCAGTGGATTGGCAATGTGAGGCTTTGAATTCTTATTCATGTTTTTGCTTTTCTGTCAGATTTTAGGTGAGGTACCATTAATTTAGTAGAGTTTCTGTGCATTTTCAAGTATTTAAAAAATGTAACAAATAAGTGGGGAACCATGTGGTATATGGTCTCATGTGCTTTCACATTCAAGGACACACAACACTAACAGCCCAAAGTCCTCATAAACCATTCTAACCTTAAGTGAAAGATAAAGATACCAAAGGGGGATTCAAATTATAAATCATAGCACTGCCTCTTAAAATCATCTTTTTCTCAGTATTTTTCTCAGCCTACCACAGCCTTGAAGTTTTGCCCCTTCTCTCTGTTCATCACCAGCACACCTTCTGTAAATATCTTGGTCTCTTTCTGACACACAAGAAAGCCAAGGCTTGATTGTCACTCTCCTTGGGCTTTGGCGGAGAGGAAATCTGAGTAGCCAAAGGCCCTTTCTCTCTTCAGCAAAAGGGACTCCATCTGTACCACTGGCTCTCCTGGGTATTAAGCCTACTGGGCCACACTGCAGATATGGAACTCCCAGTCTCTGTACTCACCTGAGCCAATCCCTTATAATAAATCTTTTCCCCTATATATTCATGTCCTACTTGTTCTGTTTCTCTGGAGAACCCTGACTAATACAAGGGCTCTACATTAGGACTGTACAGTCTGATCTACAAGCTCTCAGCTAGAGGACAAGTGTATAGCATACTATTTGGCCTACCATAATGATTCAACAAGTGGATAATAAATAAAAGGATATTTTTCGTGCCAGAGTTTGTTAGGTGAGAACTGATACCAGTGCCAGTTGGTGTATAGTGTGGCAGGTGAGGGACACAGGGCGTGAGCTATGGAAGCATGAGGTTGATAAATAAAGGTGCTGATGTGCAAATGGCTTGGTCACTAATGACCCAAAGCATCCCTCGATTAATGATATAGGAGGCATCCTTGGTGAAGTCAAGAAATATAGCTCCAAAATGGAGATAGAAAAGATAGCACACGGAGCAGGTGGCCCTTCATCAGAGTGTGAGATGGGGAGAGAGAAGAGCAGGAGCTGTTTTTATCCCCTGCTGTCATCAAGAAGTGCACGTGAATCATGAGGATGTTCGGTGAAGGATGGGGAGGTGGGGTTGGCTGGTAATGATGGCTCTTGTTAATGTGCAGATTCTGATTCAGTCGATCTGGTGAGGCCTGAGAATTTACATTTCTAATAAGCTTCTAGCTGGTGCCCTTGCTACTGCTCTGCAGGCCTTACTTCAAGTGACAAGGCTCTTATTCTTCCCTTAAATATGGTGTGTGTGTGTGTGTGTGTGTGTGTGTGTGTGTGTGTATGCATGCAAGTGTACCCCACAAAGGCAATGCAGAAAGGAAGCTGGATCTGGTCTGCAGCTGGAGTATTCACTCTCACCTGTCCCCTCACTGGGCTTCAGAAATTAAGGGGGTGGGGCATAGTCACATTATCGGTCCTGCAAAGAGCTCTAAGTGTCTACCATGGGGGAAACCTGTTGACGGGGCTGCCAGTTTCCTCGGTGGGGATTTGAGGCATGGAAGGGACTTCAGCCAAAACAGAGGACCGTAAAAAGATGGAATTAGAAACAAGTAATCTTGAGGCTTGGAAAATTTTGTCTCACTCCCCTGGATCATCACTGAGGGGAAACTGACCTCAAAATGTGAGAGCATGAGGAAAGGGAGGGAGGCAAACGATTGGGGCAAATGGGACCATGAAATGGGCTTATTTTCTCAGTCATTTATTTCAGTATTTCAGTAGGTTATACTCAGAAGCTTGGAGTATAATAAAAAACAGGGAGCTCAGCTCTGTGCTCTGTGACGACCTAGATGGGTGAGATGCGGGGGTTGGGAGGGAGGTCTAAGACGGAGGGGATACATGTACACGTATAGCCGGTTCACTTCATTGCACAGCAGAAACTAACACAACATTGTAGAGCAATTATACTCCAAAAAACCAAACCAAACCAAACGAAACCAATGTGCTTTCTTCTATGTGGGGATTTCTGAGTGTCTGTTTGAAGTTCTGTGACCTAATTTACACAAGTGTGTTTCTGGACCTGCGGAAGTAGCTGCTATCGCTGTCTGTCCGTCCACTGTACGGCCTGTGTGGACACGGCTTAATGGGCAGCTGGTGAAATCAGACAAATTTGTCTTCTCTGGGTGAGCTCCCCTCATCCCACTTCCTCCTCCCTGGCCTAGGAATTGGTATCCTTCTTTCCTCTTCTTTATCAAAATGTATCCTCTTTTCTCCCCCACCCCTCTCCCCAGCACACTGAGGTTCTACAAACACTTAATAACTGAGTAGACTGTGAACTCCTTACAGGCAAAGACAAACTTCTAGGACCCAGCATAGTGTCTTGATTGTGGCATTTGCAGAGACGTGGATGGACCTAGAGACTGTCACACAGAGTGAAATAAGTCAGAAATAGAAAAACAAATATCCTATAATATCACTTATATGTGGAATCTAGAAAAACGATACAGATGATCTTATTTGCAAAGCAGAAATAGAGACACAGATGTAGAGAACAAATTTATGGTTACCAAGGTGGGAGGTGGGAGATGGGATGAATTGGGAGATTGGCATTGACATATATGCACTACTATGTATAAAATAGATAACTAATGAGAACCTACTGTATAGCACAGGGAACTTTACTTAATGCTCTGTGGTGACCTAAATGGGAAGGGAAATCCAAAAAAGACAGGATATATGTATAGGTATAGCTGATTCACTTTGCTGTACAGCAGGAACTAACACAACATTGTAAAGCAACTATACTCCGATAAAAATTAATTTAAAAAAATGGATGTTCAATAAATGGGTATTTGTTGAATAAATGGATAGCTTCAAATCTGCCCCACCCCCAACAAGAGGGTGTACATTTTAGAGAGGATGGCATCAGGCTGATAAATCTCTAACAGGACCTCAGGAGCATCTGGTATGCAGGAGGGAAGTTTATCTGAGACTGTAGCTTTCCTAGCACTCAGGAAATCACAGCAGGATGTCCTGGGGATACTATCTCCTGTGGCTAACAGAGGCAATTGTTGAATTGAAACTGATCAATTCTAGGAAACAAGGAAAGCTATTGAACCCATGGCTTGGGCACTCTCCAAGCTAGACAGTAATCGAGTGTTTGGCTAGTCTCCAGCACTGACAGTTGAGACAGCCCTGATCCAGGCTTGTGTGACATAAGGCAGCCTTTGAAGTTCTTAATTTCATAGTCTGGGGGGAGCAGCTGAAACCCTTGACCCTGATATCTGCCAGGGACTTGTTCTATCATCACTCCAACTCCATGCTTTCCCAGGAGCACTGTGGTGGATGGTGCTAGAGCTGTAGACTCTGCTCCCAAATCTGACTCCCAGTTACAAGGAGGAGAGAAAATAGAAAAGCACACCTGTTAACTACATTACAGATTTTTTAAAAATATAGAATTAATGAGAGTAAATGAACATTAATCATACCTCCTGAGATAAATTCAAACAGTTAAAAAAAAATCATCACATTGGCTGACCCTTCAACGGTGAGCAAAAAGTTTTCTCTTTCAGATTTTGTCCAAGGATCAGGTCTTCTGGCTCTCTGTGAGGTGTGGCATTTGTAACGAATTGTTTTTGTATATGATTTCAAGAAGGGTGAGAAGGGAATAGCCTTACAAATCAATAAGTGCTGACTTAAAACTAGAAATGCCTGGAGGGAAGCAGAGATAGGCAAGAAGGGGGCAGTAGCCTACAGCAGTGAAAGAAAATGATTAAAAATATTATCTGTAACCTACGTGCTTTTGAAGTATTCAGGTGAGTGTATTTCTGGCATATGAAGGAATTAGGAATTGGCACTCACAGGCAAATGATGGCACTATTGAAAAACATGCATCTATTAACAAGTATGCAACTGTTGAATGCCCCTTAGCATGATACTGCCTTGGGTTCTAAAGGGCTTTCACCTTGAGAACTATAGAGGCATTGACCTTTGCAGGCTTATAAGTAAGTATAAGTGTAAAAGAATAAGGAAAGGCAAGAGAAATAAACTATATATATAACCTAGAGCTAGGAGCAGGGCTAGAAAAATTATCTAAACATCCAGGCAAATCCTTCTTGAACAATTATGGAGAATTTCCTAATTTCTCTGTTAAATATTATCTCACCTTTACATTCCTGTTCATAAGAGATGCTTCTTATCCCATCTTTATGACGCCGTTGCACTTCTGGGAGTGGAGGAATGAAGGGAGGTTAGGAGATGCTAGGAGTAGGGGGTGGAAAGGGCAGAGAGAGTTTGGGAATGGTGAAGTCCAGGCTGGAGGACTAACAAAATAGCCTCTTTCATCACAGCTGCATGCTAGAGAGCTATTAATTTGAAAGGAGTGATTTTTTTTTTTTAGGGTTAAAATCAGCTTAGGCATATCCCTGAACTACTTTTCCAGGGTGAAAAAGCATTTTATATCTTGTCTTTGGACTGAACTGTTGGAATACATGGACTGGTTTGAATGGGTGGTACCGGACACTGGAGACAGTTTTTGATATGGTTTTAAGCATATCCCAAATTCATACCTTGGGACATCCACAGATATCTATTTAGTGTAATAACTGTAGGCAGAATAATGGTCCCCCAAAGATGCTCACCCCATAATCCCCCAAATCTGTGAATATGTTACCTTATGTAGCAAAAGGGACTTTGCAGATTTGATTAAGTTCAAGATTTTGAGTTGGGGAGATTATCCTAGATTACCTGGTGGGCTTGATGTAATCACAAGGATCCTTACAAGGGATAGAGAGAGGCAGAAGAGTCAGAGATGTCAGGATGGAAGCAGAGGTTGGAGTGATGCAAAGAGAACCCTGAGCCAAGAAATGAAAGCGACCTCTAGAGGCTGGAAAAGGCAAGGAATGGATTTTTCCCTGTAGCCTGCAGGAATGCAGCTCTGCTG
>NW_006787454.1:1151289-1159187 GCF_000442215.2 Lipotes vexillifer
CAGGAATGCAGCTCTGCTGACACCTTGATTGTATTGGGTTGGCCAAAAAGTTCATTCGGGTTCTGTAGCATCTTACAGGAAAAACCGAACGAACTTTTTGGCCAACCCAGTAAGTTTAATGAGATACATTTCTGGAGGTCAGAAATAAGGTAATAAGATGATAAGCTTTCAGTAATTTGTTACAGCAGCAATAGGAAACTGATACAGTAACTTTATGTTATAAAATATCTACTAGCTGAAATAAATGTTATAAAGTCAATAACGTTTGGGGAGAGGGGGCATCCTTTCCCTTGGCTTAATGTTTCCATGTGAAGGCATCACTTAGTATTAACAGTCTTGGCTTGACTGCCCCCAGGGGAGTGGAGAGAATGCTCTGACTGGTACATTTGAGAACTGTAACTGGGTAGGCACTGCTCAGCCCTTCCTCTTTCCGTCTGAGATCTGTCTGACACAGATGTAAAAGCTCTGTTTCTCTTCTCTCTCTCTCATCCTCCCTCCTTCCCTCCACAAGCCTTTGTTTTCCAATACTGTTTGTGACGGGTTATGTGCTTAAACCCATTCCACTCCTTTTCTATTTGACTCCTTTTTCTCTCTCTCAAGCAGGGAAAAGAGGTGTCATTTATTGTAACTCCTGAAACACAACTCATCACATAGATATTCTTTCTCTTTTCATTGAATAAGTTATTTTTCATTATTTAATTTATTTACTATGTCTTGCTTAGTTCCAGAGAGTATTTAAGACTGTTTACAAATACATTATAATTAAAAATGAGCTGAGGGCCAATGAAGGACTGATTAGATTAAACTGTAGCAAGGTTAGAATGCAAAATCCATATCACTAGAGTCTATTCTGGTGCTGGTGGTGGTGGGGGGTGTTGGGGAGGGTTACAAATGGCTTTGATCTTCTTATCAGGCAAAGCAAAGAGGGAAGCCTAATTGGTTAATGATTAATAGAATCATTATAGAATCAAAATAGTATGATTTTCGGAATATGATAGCAAAACACCAACTGGTTACTCAAGAAAAACATAACTATTCCTAGAACTGAAACTAAACAACTCTCTCCTATGGCTCTTCATAAAGAGAACACTTATGACAATATAATGTAGTGAACAGGATTCTAAACATCATCTTGAGTAAATATGGCTATACGTACCTTTAGAAGCTATTTTTTTATAATATCCCTCAGTGTAAGTAAATGATGTAATAAAACACACTTCCTTCATTTACATTGAATATTTATTGAGCATCTGCTATGGGTTGGGGCAATGATTGGTACTGGGACATACATAGGTGAGCAAAACAGAACCACCCTGGTCTTCAGGGAGCTTAGAGTCTAGAGGGGGAGCCAGATACTGTACAAGTAACCCCATCCTAGGAAGATATAAAATCAGGCACTAAGAGAGTATAAAACAGGGGAGTCACTTTATATTAGGGGTCAGGGACAACCTCTTTGAGGAAGTGACATATAAGCTGAGACTATAGGAATAAGTAAAGTGAGCAGGCAAAGAATGTGGGTATAGTGGGAAAAGATCAGGTGTGTGTGTGTGTGTGTGTGTGTGTGTACGTATGTATGTGTATAGAGCATTCTAGGCAGAGGGAACAACACAAACAGAGGCCCTGCGATTGGAAAGATGTGGAGGAAATGAAAGGTCAGTGTGGCCATCGTGTAATGAATGAGGGGCTGAGCAGACAGTGGCTTGGAGAGCTTGCGTAGTTTTTAGCGTAAGCAGTGGGAATCCTTTGAAGGTTTTTGAGGAAGGAAGTGACATGTTCTAATTTATATTTTAAGAAGCTCACTCTGGCTGCTCTGTGACAGCAGGTGAGAGAACTGGGAGCCTGTTGCAGTGGCCCAGGAAGATGATGGTGGCTAAGACCAGGGGTTGGCAGTAGAGAGGTGGAGATGTGTATATAGTGATGGGGGCAAAAGCAGGCACAGATAGGTGCTTTGCTGTTGATCTAGGGAAAATTTCTCCCTATTTCTGAATTTGATTTAATCCTAAATCAACTTCAACTGTTTCTTCACTGATTGGCTCTAGCATCTAAATTAGTTGCATGTGCAAATTGGGCAGGTTTCCTAGGAGACACATAATCATCCCTAACAAGATTTTACTTAGAGCCATGGTTCTTAACCTTGGCCACACCCTGGACCAATGATAACAGAATTTCTGGGACTGAGACTTAGGCACAGACATATTCTAAAGCCCCCCAAGTGCTTCCATTGTGTGGCTAAGATTAAGAACCACTGCCTTAGAGCATTAGATTAACGATGGGAGGTAACATGTGAGATTAGAATTAAATCCAATACTTAAGGTTGTAAACAAGGTGGAGAAGGAATATTTTTACTAATGTGAGATTTGAATGGAGCCAACTATTTGCAGTTTTCTCTAACCAGCTCCACATACGAAAATTAAATCATGATTCACTGAGGAAACTAACACCCTTGTAAACACTTTAACTTACAGCAGCTCTTGTCAAGTTTATCTGAAACCTTGGATTCTTAAATGAAGGTAAATTCTTAGGCACTGCATGAATCAAAGTGTAGACTAATTGGACACGAAATGTTTCACCTCTAGATCACTGCCAGAGGCCAGCAGTTCTGAGCATATGGTTGCTGCTTAGTGTTGGTGTTTAACGGAACAATCAGCCTGCATCCTGTTGCTATGGGAAGACTCCCAGGACTAAACACTTGTTAGTCCTCATGTATCAGAAATGATTCATGCATACACTGAATTTGTGAGTTCCCATCATCTTGCCCATTCCACAGAGGCTATTAACTCTGCAAGGACTGGGAGTATAGTGGGTGTACCTCGTTCCTTCCGGCATCCATTTCATACCTTCCTCTGTTTCCTACAAGTGCTGTGAGGTTCTCAGCATCATGCAATGGGCTCTGACTAGTTCTAAGAGTGAGCTGTGATTACTGTAAGCCCATCACATATCCTATATCCCTGATCACATGGATTGGTTGAGAGTTGGCCCATGACCCAAGTCAGACCAACTGGGACCAACAAGACTCAATTCCAGGTTCTTTACTTGAGGTATAGGGGAATGGACCCTCTTTTCGACTGAAAGTGAAAGGATAAGGAGGTAGCTGCTGTGGCCATTTTTTGGAGCTGTGAAAAGAAAATCTCTTTGAGAATGGAGCCATTCCTGAGAAAGCAGGGCTGAAAGATGTTGTGTTAGTCATGGATAAAGCTTCATCTGAAGCCAGGACTACCCTTGTAACTTGCGATGATATAAGGACTGTGTCTGCCTTGTTCACTGTAGCTCCAGCATGACAGTAAACATTTGTCAAATGAATGAATGGTAAATAGAGGAAAGAGAGCAGTGTTAGGAAATGGAAATCAGTATTGAGTTTATGTAACTGCAGGAGAAAAGACCGTTATCTAGGAGGCCAAACTCTCATCATTTTTCTGATTCTGACATCGACCTGAAATAGCAAAACACGGAACTTATTCTGATTACCTTACAATGGCAAAGGAAGCTTAAATGGAAAAAAGCAGAAATAAATAATACATTGGGTTTGGATAGGAGGGAGAAAATCCTTTTTTCTTCAACACTAGCATCAAGAGAAATCTGACTCAGTTTAAGGCATGTAAGTCAATGAGTTCCCAAACTGATGTATTTTATTATTTTTTTAGCTTTACAAATATTTCACTCAATTTAATCACACTTACTTTGACATAAATTATTAAAATTTTGCCCATATTCAAATTTGTAGAATCACTGTATCATGAAAGGAAGTATGTTCACATGTTTCAGTATACTAATCAAAAGATAAACATATATAGTCAATGATCTACATCATAATTTTTTATGTGATACTTACTTGGGGCTACAAGCATACTTTACATAGGAAATCTATCTCATTTCAGATATAACACATAGGTGAGGAGAGACAAAAGAAAGATTTAGCAGTGACCTCTGTGATGATTTTACCCAAGGACATATTCAAATATGAGGAGACAATTCACTTTTATATGGGAAAAAAGATAGTTTGCATTTGCCAATAGAAGTTTATATAGTTTCCTCCCAGACAAAAAGCAATGAAAATTTTCATCATTTCTTCCCTTCTTGATTTTTTTCTCTATTTTTCTTCACCAACTTACTAGACTATACTAGGTTCTAGGCCTACCAGCAAGAGGGAAGTACAAACAGAAGAGTGATGAAAAGAGGGTAGAGACAGCATAGGTTTTCATATCAAATTTCCTGCTTTGGAAAATTCAGATACATTTGGTGAGCTGGTAAGGGCCACTGGAGATGCTGCTCTAGAACTGTGTACTGGCTATAGGATGTACCCTTCCAAGTCCACGGCTCAGGAGACTTGCTGAGGGTCTGCGGAGCCAATACATACTGAGTGTGTCTACTGAGAAAGCCTCAGTGTATTATTTCAACACAATTACACAAGTTTCTGTTTAGTCTTTGATCTGGTTACTCCATTCTTCACTTCATCTAACAATAAGGCCCAAGATCCTTATGTCTCTTAGGATGCTCCCTGATGAGTTAGTTCCACTTCTTTCCGATTCCACCCTTGTTCTGCATCCCCTTCCAATTCTGTCTCCAGACCTGAGACATGGAGCTGGGTAGGAACCCAGGGAATAGTTAAAAGGAATTAATGAGTCCATTTCCACCAAGGACTGACTCTAAGGTCTTCTCTTATAAACCTGAAAACAGACTGCGATCTGGTTTGTCAAGCTGAATTAGCAACTTGGAATCCAACCTCCCTCCCCACCTCCCCTCATTGTTTAGGTTTCTAGGCTAGCCTACGATAGCATATAATAAAGCTGAATTCTTATAAATGTATATAAAAAACGGAAGGAAGTTTTCTTACCCCACATACTGTTACAGAAAAAAAAGGTTAAAAATTTATCTTGAATTCTAGTCATCAAAGAAAAGCTAAGTACAAGAAATACGGGGAGGGTGATAACAGGATTAATAATAGCTAACATTCCCTGCATACTTGCCATGTAGACAACTGTGCTAAGTGCTTTATGTGAATTATCTCATTCAATTTCTCTTTAACAGTTAAGGAAAATGGAGTCTCTTATATGATTTTTTCCAAGAACACACTAGTTGTAAGACTCAGAGCTGGGAGTAGGATGTAAATTTGTCTGATTTCAAAGCCCAGGCTTTACCCACTATGTAGTTTCTGTAGAGATTCTGAAGACAGCTTCTGGAAAATTACCAGGCTCTTGATTTCACTGGCTTATTATCAAGCCCAATTTTCTTAAACACTCAGGACTTTTTTGATTCTTCATTGCCTGTTGTGCTTTTAGCTTACACATGAAATGGAAGAGGAGAGACTGAAAGAGAAATATTTTGAAGACAGAGGTGAAAGGCGGGGACTAGAGATGAGTGGTAAGAAGTAAGAAGCGGAGAAGGGAGGAGGGGAAAGTGAGTATTTGAGAAGGTGACGGAAAACAGACTTGGGGTTGGGCCCTTCCCTGGATTCTGGCCCAGTCCCCTGGGTAGTTGCCAGGAGAAAGCTAGGGGTTGGGGAGGGAAGCATAAGACACTCCTAAACTGGGTCTTTGAAATGTCAGAATCCCTGCGCCATGGGATCTCCTTTGGGTTTATAAAAAGGTAAAAAATCATCTTATAGTAACATGAGCTACACAGTTAATAGGTGACAAAGCCAGGATTAGGATCCAGTCTCTTGGAATTCAAAGCCGGGGCTCTAGCTGTCCCCTTCGTTTATGTTTCTGAAGGTCTGAGCTACTGTGTGTGACTGTGAACGTCTCCTATGGGGTTCCCGCCATAAGTAGGTATGGATTTTTAAATTTTTAATTAATTAACTAATTTTTTCCACACTGTGCGGCATGCGGGATCTTAGTTCCCTGACCAGGGATCGAACCTGCACCCCCTGCAGTGGAAGTGCGGTGCCTTAACCACTGGGCTGCCAGGGAAGTCTCGGTAGATAGGGATATTAGAAGTTTTCCAGACCCGTCAGTTTGTAAGCATTTACCCATGAAGAGATCATAGTCCCAGATTTATACATTGGTTTACACTGAGGTCAGATTTGCATAGTTTAAAAAATACATCTTTTTCTAAATATTATACACTGTGTACTAATGTAGCCAATTGGGTCTTTTGCCTTTCTTTTCAATGAAGCAAAATAATCTTGAACATTTTTCCCTCGTTGGGTTTATACTGTGATAACTCGGAGGTAAGGCTAAGTAATGTTCAGAAGCACCAGCCCTGAAAGAGTTTAGTTTGGTTTAGCACCCTGATGCACATAGAGTTCTGTGGAACTAGATGGAAGCCCTTTGGATTTAATATTTCCATAGATGTGATTGAGGTGATGAGGAAATGTTTGGTTTTTTAGTTATTCAGTGACTTGATATTACATTGTACTGGATCCACTATTTATCAGTAATTGATAAATTATTCAATTTTGTTCTTTGTGTGTTCAATAGTATGCTTTTCCAGAAAGGGTTTAAAGGGACTTGCCAAAACAAATATAAGATTTTCATAAAGTGAAGCAATCAGGGTGAAAAGAAAATTAATGAAGGAAAAACTAAGTGAATGCAAAGAACATGTTATTATACAAAATGCACGGTGGGGCTTCCCTGGTGGCGCAGTGGTTAAGAATCCACCTGCCAATGCAGGGGACATGGGTTCAAGCCCTGGTCCGGGAAGATCCCACATGCCGCAGTGCAACGAAGCCCGTGTGCCACAACTACTGAGCCTGTGCTCTAGGGTCCTCGAGCCATAACTACTGAGCCCGTGTGCTACAACTACTGAAGCCCAAGTGCCTAGAGCCTATGCTCTGCAACGAGAAGCCACCACGATGAGAAGCCCGCGCACTGCAACGAAGAGTAGCCCCCGCTCGCCGCAACTAGAGAAAGCCCGCGCGCAGCAACGAAGACCCAACTCAGCCAAAAATAAATAAATAAAATAAATAAATTTATTAAAAAAAAAAAAAAGCAAGGTGTAAGCTCCTGTATACGGACCCGTGAGAGATAGAACACAAATTTGGTCCTGCAGTTTCCGCAGCCAAAGTGCAGAGGGGTGAAGGGTGGATGAGTCACAATGTCCATGAAGCAGACACATCCATTTTGCAGTTAAGGACTCTGACATGCAGAAAGGATCACACAGCCAGTAAACCCTGGGCACTGTATTTAAATTCATGTCTGACTCCAAGACTCATGCTGTTCTCAATAAACGCTGCTGCTTTTGTGTACACACAAATGCCCATGTGTGAGTGGTCTCAATCAGAGACAAGTATAATGACATCAGAGCTAAGGCTTTGCTTACCTGAGAACTCCTTTATTTGTTGAAAATTAATTTTTATGTAGTTTTATGATCTTGGGCAGATTTTGTTTAAATTGCTGTTGTTGTTGCAGGGGGTCCAAAATAGCTAGTAGTCTAGGCTGACAATTGGCAGTGTCACTTTTGTCACATTCTGTTGGCTGAAGCGAGTCACAAGGCCAGACCAGATTCATGGATAAGGATCCGTCTTTTGATGACAGTTACTGCAAAATCACATTGTACAGGTTGTGGATACGAGGGGACATGAACAATCATTGGTGATTTTTGTACCTCATCTACTACAACCTCAGTCTGTAAAATAGAGATGGTAATAGTACTTTCTACTTTATAGGTGGATTGTGAAAATTATATGAGATAATGAGGATGTGGCCTGGCACTTAAGGAATGTTGGATGTTTGTTATTATTATTTTCTTACGTATCCTCACAACCAACCACATGAAGATGTTGTAATCCTCATTTTACAAATGAAGAAACTCAGAGAGTTTAAGTAACTTGTTCCTGATCACATAGTTAGTCAATTGTGGAGCCAGGATTCAAACCAAGTTTTGTTGACTTCAAAGCTTGTAGCAGAGACTTCCTAACTGCTCACCAAATCTGTTTTTTTTTTTTTTTTTTTTTTTGGACA
>NW_006787454.1:1159367-1182353 GCF_000442215.2 Lipotes vexillifer
TTTTAGCAGAGACTTCCTAACTGCTCCCCAAATTTTTTTTTTTTTTTTTTTTTTTCTGGACATATAAGTAGACTACATTTCTCAGCCTCCTTTGCTGTACAGGTGACTGAGTGACCTCGGCCATAAAAGAGGAGCAATGCTGCTCAGAAGGGAAAGAATCTGGATCTCTGAATCTCCACATGAAAGAGAAATGCCTGCAGATTAGAAACACTGATTTTGGATTTTAGTGAGCTGGAAATACGCTTTTGTGAATAGCCAATGAATTGTTGGAGTTTGCTATAGCAGTTACAAACAAACTACTGCAGTTTAGTTGTTAACTAGCTAACTCTACAAACTAATACTAGCTGTAACAAACTAGCTAATTATATTATGACTAGCTGTAAAACCTTGGGCAAATTAATATATTTGAGTTTCAGTTTCCTTGTTTTTGAAATTGGGATCTTAATACCTTTGTGGAATTTTAAGGATTAAAGATAATGTATATCTACCTATCTCACTAATATTATATTACTTGAGGTTTGGCAGCTGTTCCAAATAAAGAAGCCATTATTAATTTCCAAAGCTGCTCATTTTCAATCAGGCATTACTTTGGTTTGATAACATCCCTAATGTTTTCACAAACAACAACAATAATAGCAATCATAACTCAAATTTATTGACTTCTTGCAATGTACAAACTGCCAAGCACTTCTTATGAGCACATCCACTGAGCATATACCTCCCCCAAAACCGATGAAATCAGAGCTCTACCATCCCCATCTTAGAGATGATGAGACTGAGGAAGAGGAATTAATAGAAGTATCTATTTCGGAAATGAATGTTGTGTTAATACATGTTCTGAGTAGGAATAGGTGCTGTTACTCAATTGATAGTCAGTTGTAGGAGTTCACCTGTAAAAGGTGCTGGTCACGATGCTGCTCTTTTAGCATCACATCAGAGATAGTGCCCTTTGCGCAACTGTGGAAATGATGGCCGTTTGTCTTGGGGAAGAGTGTGTGGCTCTCACAGCCTAGTTCAAAAGATCAGCTCTCCAGAGTAGTTAACGTGTTCCCTACATCATGTTTAAAGGAGCCATGAGTTAAGCCTTCCTCAATTGCTGAGGGGCTGTTTCATGGCACTACTCCTCAGGCTATCCTTACCTTTTAGGCAAAATATAATGTGGGTCATTGGGTCAAATCCTTTGCTGGTGCTTCAGAAATACCAAGTTTCAAGGCAGCCTGTCCTTGTGCAAGGCAGGGGGATAGGAGGATCTAGCCTTGGTGCTCATTTGTGGATCAGTCCAATGGAGAGAACAGTTAATGATGCCTCGAGACATAACAGGGGAGAAATACTTTTATTTCCTTGGCTTTTAGACAGGCTTATTCAGATTGGGAGTTGAGAGAGCCTGAAGGTGTATGTTATCACTTTTTTCCCTTGGGAGTTTTTCTTTAATTTGTTTTTTGTTTAAATAAATAATAAAAAAAATAGAAGGTACAAGTACTATAGTTCTCCATTTGGCCACCCTATCGTTTTGAATATATTGATGCCCACAATATACATTCCCATGCCTCCTGGAATCTGGTGGGTTCCTTGTATTTCGTGATGGGGTCGACACAGTATATACCCTCTATCGATCTGTACTGTAAAACTCAATAGAAAATGAACCTTTATTTTTGAACTGTTTGTTAGAGTGTTTCATTTATATAAAAATACTGCATGTAGCAAATAATTGTGGTTATTTCATTTTACGTCTCTGAGTTATCTCCTTTGTATGACTGTATGACATAACTGCTTAAATAGGTCTGTGGATAGTTGTGTTTAGTTTGGATAAGAGCTTATGGCTTTTTCTCATAAAATGGGAGTGGGGACTGGCTTATTTAAGGAGAATTATGGCAAAGAAACTTATTGTGATTGCTAATATGTGCCTTTCCATAAGACCAGTCTTCCCAAACTGTGTTTGAATCAATGAGGCACAAAGAGAAAAGGCGAGCTTCCTTCTGCAACATCAACTCCCTAAAAACAACCAAATAACAACACTTCGTTTTCACATTAAAACAAAGAAGGATATATTATGAACGCCAAATTCATAAGGAGATTAAAGATAAAACATAGAACTTCAAAGAAATTTTCCACTTGCCATTGTTGGATGTACTCCCCTACATCCCCCTTCCCCCCACAGTGTTTCCAGCCTGCACTTTTCCTCTTAAGCTGTCAACAACATAACTAACTGCTCTGCAAAGTTAACTGGATATTGATGTCCCTGTCATCTGCAAAGCTGCAGAAAGCACATAAAGGTAGTTAATGTGAGTGTCTTTGGCTTGTACTTTCTTTCCGTCATGTCAATAAATCCTAAATCTTCCCTTGAAGTCACCAAAAACTACTGGCAAGTCATTCTTCTGAATGTGTGCCCAGAGACAGGGGGAACAAGCATTTGTTTAAAACATAAAACTATCCAGGCATGTGCAGCCAAGCACGCAGGGCTCTCTTTCCACCTTGTTCCCCATCTAGGGATGTGGTTTCACTCTGGGAGGGGCAGGCCACCAGCACTTCTCATCCCCAGCCTGTAGTTCAATCTTGCAGAAGCACTGTTGCAGACACACATAGCCAAGAGAACCTGTCTCCTTTCCTGACACATCTCCCACTCAGAAAAGAAGCTCTCATCCAGGGACAGTAGGCTGAGAATATTGAGTCTTAAATGCTTCTGCCCAAGCTCACTTACAGGGCAAAGACTCCAGACCAGGAGGAACAAATCGAGAAGATGAGGGTCTACTGTCCCCACTCAGAGCTCCACTCATAGGCCAGGGGTATCACTCTGGGAGAAGTGGGCCACCGTCTTGGCTACAATTCCAGTGCAAAGGCACAGAAACTTTGCTTGGAGGGATTGGAATATTAAAGAGCAAAGAGCACTACTCTGCTTAAGGTAACTGACTTTATTTGGAACAGAGAATGGGGAAGTTTATGCCTAAGGTTGTGGAAAACAATTGGGATCTTGGTTGTGAGCAATTAAGAGGAGGCTGGTAGCTGTGTGTGGGAGACAAGCTATAGAGTAGACGACCTAGAAGTTTAACAGGGCGAACCAGAGAAAGAGACAATTAAGGAGAGAACTAGAGGGTTGAAACAAACCTTGAAGAGTCTCCCCAAAGACAACCCCTGCAAAGAGGACCAAATTTATTGGGTCAGGCTGTGGAAAAATTTAGGTACCAAGGTGTTATCAAAAACAATAGTGCAATCAGCCATCAGTGAGTGGCGGCTAGCAGCAACTTGGGGTATCAACAGGGGTAGTCAGCTAATAGAGAAATCAGGAAAAGAAAGCCCTGCAAAATCCATTCTCATCCAAGGATGATCATACACATGCCAATGCACTGACCTTGGTGGAGTGACGTCAGACGCTGCCCACAGAAGGGGAAATAGACTGCCCTAAAATAATCCACCCAACTCACAAAACAAACAACAAAAATAACAAGCCCCAGAGTGGGGGAGGGAAATCAGTACCTACAGTTGCTATAATATGTCACCTAAAATGTCCAGTTTTTTTTCAAGGGAGTGGGGAGGGAGAGGGAGGGACTGGGAGCTTGGGGTTGGCAGATGCAAACTATTACATTTAGACTGGATAAACCACAAGGTCCTAATGTATAGCACGGGGAACTATATTTAATATCCTGTGATAAACCATAATGGAAAAGAAGATAAAATGACCTGTTTTTAATCAAATATTATGAGACATGCAAAGAAACAGGAAAATGTGATCCATGCACGGGGGGGGGGGGAAAGGCAAGAAAAAAAAAAAAAAGAAAAAGAGAGCTGGCAAGTCATTGACGGGATTAGAAATCTCTTCTTTCCTTCTTTCTCTTGTATATTTATGGCTGTATCAAAGACTAGGGAGGAGGCAAAATTTTTTGGTCTTTGCTTTCCCAGAAAGGGGGGGAAAGGCAAGAAAAAAAAAAGAAAGAAAAAGAGAGCTGGCAAGTCATTGACGGGATTAGAAATCTCTTCTTTCCTTCTTTCTCTTGTATATTTATGGCTGTATCAAAGACTAGGGAGGAGGCAAAATTTTTTGGTCTTTGCTTTCCCAGAAAGCTTAGAGGATAGATGATTAATACTAGTAGGATGGCATTGCATTTTTGACTCACTGCTTCAAATCCACGTTAAAAAAATGTATATCTCCAAGGACCATGGAACAAACACATGTACAGTGCCCCCCATCCTCCCCCGCTGTGCTCAACTTACCTCTGAGAAGAGTTTTGTGAGATACTCTAGAACTGATAATAACTTCAAAGGAACTTTCCCGAGCAATGTGTTTGATATCTATACTTTATATTATATTAGTCGTTATTTCTCACAAGTGCTCTGGGAAGAAAGCAAGTGAAATATTGGGAGAGGACTGGCCATGGATTTGAAATTGAAATCATTGAATTTGAAATCTTGAGATACTTAGTCTGCTGTTGAACACATTCTTAGCAAAATAGAATTTTCATATCATGGAACCATTATCACAAATGAGAAAATGAAAACAGTGGATTCTGGTTACAAATGTCTTAGTTACATTAAATGAGTTGAATAATTTTCCTTGAATAATCTATTACAAGGCGGAAAATCCTGACATAACTTGATTTCATTACATTTTTACTTTTTCTATAAAGCCAGTAGGTGTTTATGGAGTATCCACTATGAAACTTAATGACACGATGCTTATAAGATGGTCCTATAGTCTGTGGGCTTGATTTTTTTTTTTGGCAGCTTGTGCTGGGCATGGATCATCTATTCTCTCCCTCACTGCTTCTGCCACATACTCAATGTAAATATTCCAGTATCTTTCTATTTACTCACTATTTCTCTTCTGCTGCCTGGAGCCCTCTGCATCTTTATCCATATCATTTTTTTTCCCTCTGAGATCAATCAACCAACAAGTATTTTTTATATTGTTGCTGTAACAGGCTTTGCAGAAATTAAGCTATAATTCCTAAAGGAAAAGGTAAGATTTCTGTCCAAATTGCTCCACATAGCCACTAATGTAGTAATATTTCATGCCAAAAAATACTTAATGGTTTGGATGACAATAATAAATATATACCTTAGAAAAGAATGGGATTTTGGGACTTCCCTGGTGGCGCAGCGGTTAAGAATCTGCCTGCCAATGCACGGGACATGGGTTTGAGCCCTGGTCTGCGAAGATCCCACATGCCGCAGAGCAACAAAGCCTGTGAGCCACAACTACAGAGCCTGTGTCCCGCAACTACTGAAGCCTGCACACCTAGAGCCCGTGCACCACGGTGAGAAGCCTGCGCACCACAACAGAGAGTAGCCCCTGCTCACCACAACTAGAGAAAGCCTGCGCGCAGCAATGAAGACCCTGTGCAGCTAAAAATAAATAAAATAAATAAGTTTGTAAAAAAGAAAAGAAAGCGATTTTTAGTTTCTTTCTTTTAAACACAAGTATGCTTGGACTATTCCAGAAGGTGTATTCACATAGTCTTTTCCTTTTTTTTTTTTTTAAAGGGACTCTATTGGTTTTTATTTATTTAAATATTTAAATATTTATGTATAATTGACATACATTATGTTAGTTTCACGTGCGCAACATAATGATTAGATATTTGTATATATTGTGAAGTGATCACCACAATAAGTCTAGTTAACGTCTGTCACCATACATAGTTACAAAAAAACTATGTATGTATGTATGTAACTTTTTTTTTCTTATGATGAGGGCTTTTAATATCGAGTCTTCTAGCAACTTTCAAATATGCAAAACATTATTGTTAACTAGAGTCGCTATGCATACGTAACATCCCCAGGACTTATTCATTTTATAGCTGGAAGTTTGTACCTTTTGACTTCCTTCACCCCCCAACCCTTAGTCCCCTGCAACCATCAATCTGTTTTCTGTATCTATGAATTTGGTTATTTTTAGATTCCACATATAAGTGAGACCATATGATATTTGCCTTTCTCTCTCTGACTTATTTCACTTAGCATAATGCCTTCAAGGTCCATCCATGTTGTCACAACTGGCAAGATTTCATACACATACTCTTATTTTTAAAACTTTTTATATTTTTGTTTAACCATGAGTCACCTCCCAGCCTTTGCTTCTTCCTATTAACCAAACCCAACTCCTTTAGGGTTTTCTCAAAGGCCCTATTTTCAATATTATAAATTGTTCATCTATCATTCTAACATATTTACAGAGTATTTACCATACAGAATAAAATATAAAATTCTGGGACTCTTTATAAAGGAAATGCAAGTCAGAGACATTGCTCCTGAGGGCTGGAGAGATTCAGGTAGTCACAAAGGTTTCTATTTTAGTTGTTCAGAATTTCATCTCTGGCCTTTTAGCATAGAGTTGACTTGCTTGATAGTCTCCCCTTTTCACTGTCCTTAATTCCAGAAAATATCATACACACTAATTAAAGAAACCTCTTTCCCCTCCTCTGCTCATCTTGAGAGAAGTCTGCTTTCATGTTTCCCTGTCCTGCAGGTAAATGGCAGTGACCATCACAAAATTACAGTCAAGGCACTCTGAGCTGACTCTCTTAACCCCTGAAATAGAGAAGAACCCCTTGGCAAGTGCAGAGGGTTAGTCAGGTCAGGTTCTGACAACAAAATTTATAGTTCTATTCAAAGCAACTTTCAGAAACAAATTGAAGCCATTTAAATTTCCCCAAAGAGTCAATGAAAGTATCAGTACTTGGACTTGCTGATTCTAATGTTCTTAGAATGACATGGGAACCACGGAAAGTCTATGAGGCTACAACCCCCAAGTTTTTCTGGTAACATGGGTCACCTTTGTTGAAGAATTCTCATTTTTATTTCCACTTTAAAATGACTTGTTATTCATTTGAATAAATTATGCTCATCAGTATGTAAGCACCTAGAAAGATCATGGGCTGAATTTAGGCTCCTGATTTGCCTAGCACGCAGCCTATGGTGTGACAAGGTGATGTGGATTTATGGTTATGAGTATGGAACGAAGTATCAACTCTGCTGCTTGCTTATGTGTGATGTGACCAGGGGCACATTTCTTAATTGTGTTGCATCGTCCTCATCTCCAGAAATGGAGAAATCACAGTTACCTCCCAGGATCACCATGAAAATGTACTGATATATATCAAAGTCTTCATCACAGTTCCTGAAGCATGAGCAGTGTTCCATGAATTCTCTGCCAACTGTATTATCATCCTAAGCATAACTAAAAGTACACAGCTCAAGACTTTCCCCGGCCCTGATTTTTGAAAAGTTAATTTTATACTATGCTGATGATGACTATTTCTTTAACAATTTCCACAGCTTCCTAAAAGTGGTCTGGCCTGAACTATATTTTTTTCCTGGGCCTGAGGGAAACAAAGAAACAAGCAAGCGACATATTGGAGTTACATTTAATAACATTTCTAAGATGGATTTGACAGTGTTCTAAATACACCTGAAATCTACAATTCCCCCCCCTCCATCTCTCACTTATGAGTTATCAAGGAAACTTTTTTCTCTACATGAAAGATTTGCCATGTTAGGCCACGATCTACTGCTGGTGGAAACCAAGGCCAAGAGGTGAACGCGTTAGAATAAATCTGAAGTGAGTTGAATATGGTCTGAAGCTTTGCCAATTCTTGGCGGCTGCAGGACCAGCAGGACAGAGCAGGGTGGGAGAACAGCCAGGCTGAAGTGACAAGGAAAATTCCTTTCGCACCTAAGTTGTACTTCCTAAAGAATAAGAAGCATGTGAAAAATCCCTTGATCTCACTGTGCTGTGATAACAAGAACAGGAGTGATGGAGATCGTCCAATGTTACACATCAATTAATGCGGTCTAACCTTCAAATACACTAGAAATTCGCAATAAAATCGAACTTACAAAATGTATACCTACATTTTCATCAGCATTTCTCAGTTATATTTCTTGTTTCTACCACATTTAGATACCTTTTGGAAAATGGTACAAGAAATTACCCCTTGGAGGCATAATTAAACTGAAGACTCACAGGTGCGTAATTGGAGTTTTTGACAAGTAGCTAACAGAATGCCATGTTCTGCACCGCTCTCGTGCTATTGGCCTAAGAGGGAAATGAGGAGGATTTAAGAAATAATAATGACTCTCAAGAGAAGATGTGTTTTAATGCTTAAAATTAAATTTTTCCAGAGACCGATACTGATCTGCCATTAAAACGGTTCCAACTGTTGTGTGGAGTACTTGGGAAACAAAAGAAAATTATTCTTTTTAAGTTTAAAATTTTTTTTCTCATGAGATTAAACTGAGCTGGTCAATGTTTTGTCAGATCATGCTTTCTAGGTTATGTCATCTTGTTTCCTGCTAGTGCTGAGCTGTTTAATAATAGAGAAACTCTGATTTTTTTCTCTTGCTCATATTTTCTCTTATCTCTATAGGCAAAAGTATATCTCATGAAACATCCTCTTTTGTCTACTCTAAGTCTATTGAAGTAGTTTCCCACTTGTGTGTGTGTGTGTGTGTGTGTGTGTGTTTGCATGTATGGCTTTCTGGAGTCAGAGTAAGAACAAAGGTTGTAGAATGGGAGATTTAATCTATAGATCTGTAGAAAAATGCAGAAACAGTTTAAACTCCTTGTGAGTGCTGTGTTTAGCTTTTAAAACATTGAAAAAATGAAGAAATGTATTTACAAAGGAGAATTTATTCCATGTGTCCCATATGCACATTTTTCTCTTGGGGAAATATTTATCCAAGTGACAAAAAGTATTTATTAAGGAAAGTCATCCATTTGCATTTTGATATTTCCTCTCTGGGAGAAAATAATTCTAACCTCAAGTCTTTTGGTAGGTTCTAAAGTAGGATTAGAGAATTTAACCTTCTGATTTCAGCACAGTTCCAAAGTTAATAATCAGAGACAAGCACTGCCATCAATTCTAACAAAAGACTTACTTATTTCTAAAACCAAATGACCATCTCAGTTTGAAAAAGTGTGTGTTGTAGCACAGGGCACAATTATCATTAAAAAAATCTTCCTTTAAAGAGGATTTTTTCTCAATTTTTTATTTCAAAAAATTTGAAACATACTAAAAAGTTGAAAGGATGATGTGAACACCTTTTACCCTCCACCTAGATTTAACAATGTTATCATTTTGCCACATATGCTTTGTCTCTTATGTACATAATTTTTTCCCTCTGAACCATTTGAAAGTGAATTGCAGACATGGTAACATTTGACCCATAACTACTTTAGCAGCATTTCCTAAAAAAGGACATTCTTCTACAGAACCACAATATTATTATACCCAAGAATATTGACATTATTTCCTAATATAATCTAAATTATTCCATATTACAGGTTCCTTAATTGTCCACGAATATCTTCAATGACTTTTTTTTTTGGTACAAAATCAGGATCCAATCAGATTAAAACTTCGCATTTAATCTAGAGGGGTCTGTTCATCTTTTTCTCCCCCTTGCTATGTCATTGATGTTTTTTTAGAGTCCAAGACAGTTTTCTTGTGGAATACATCACATTCTGGAACTAGTAATAGTTTTGATATGACTTTTGACAATTGAGAATCACAGAAGAAGCAGCCTAAGAACTTAGTTTAGTATATTAGTAAAGAGATAGTTACCAAAGTGGTGAATACTTTCATATTAATGTAGAAACCCCAGGAGATTTAGATCGGACAGAATGAATTTGGCAGGAAACATAATAGTATTTTGGGAGCACAATGTGTCTGAGTTTACTGGTTTTTAGATATTCTAAAATCAAAAGAAAGGGAACTGATTTCTTTAACATGTCATCATTCTTCCATGGATATGTTTAGCAAATGGTTGGGAATGCTGGTTTGGGGCTTATAAGAGAAAGTGTGGTTAAACAAAGAAAAGTTATCTCTTCCAAAAAATAGAAGAGGAGGGAACACTTCCAAACTCATTTGATTAGGGTAACATTATCCTGATACCAAAACCAGACAAGGACAACACAAGAAAAGAAAGTTACAGGAATATCTCTGAAGAACATACATGCAAAACTCCTCACCAAAATATTAACAAACTGAATTCAACAATACATAAAAAGGATCATACACCATAATCAGGTGGGATTTATCCCAGAGATGCAAGGATGGTTCAATACCTGCAAATCAATCAATGTGATACACCACATTAACAAAATGAAGTATAAAAATCATATGATCATCTCAATAGATGCAGCAAAAGCATTTGAAAAGATTCAACATCCATTTATGATAAAAGCTCTCAACAAAATAGGTATAGTGGGAATGTAACTCAACATAATAAAGGCCATATATGACAAGCCCTTGGCAAACATAATACTCAGTGATGAAGAGCTGAAAGCTTTTCCTCTAAGATCAGGAATAAGACACTCTTACCACTTTTATTCAACAGAGTGTTGGAAGTCCTCACCAGAACAATGAGGCAAGGAAAATAAAGCCTTTGAGAATATCTCCCTCCCCAGTCTGTAGAGTTCTAGAGAAGGTAAAATTGCTTAGAGCTGTATAACAGGTCAGATACAGGTATATACTTTTTCAGTAATGACGCTACTTTTAAATTATCACAACAATATATAATGATATTTTCATGCATTGAACACTTGTTAGATGCTTTATGTATTTCGGTTTATTTATTCCTTACAACACATCCATGAGATAGGTATTTAACTCTTATACAAGTGAGGAAATTAAGAGTTAGGCCAGAAATTTCTTATTTCATATTTTACTCTGTACTAGCTCAAAAGCCATGCTCTTGACTGCTGTATAAGAATACAAAGCACCCTATTGTTTTTATTCCCTGGTAACTTTCCCATTTCTTTTTTATATACCACTTTTCATGATCTTTACATTTTCCTCAACTTTGAATGGTTCACCTATTCTTTGGCTACTGGCCTCAGCTTTTGAAGAGTTAAGAAAACTCATGAAAATATGTCTTTCTTAACAGATGACAGGTCCGAGAATTTCACTGTTTCCCCATCCTTCAGCTGGGGTTGGGAGTAAACTCCACTGTGAAAATGGGTCAAGATGATAACTGTTTAATCACTTAACCAAATGGTTCAGACTCACTAACTGAAAAATATAGGTGTTTATATAATTGTTATATTTATAGGAATCATGTTTTATCTATTATTGCCTCTCCATGTTGTACGAGAAACGTGATAATCTGACTTAATGTTAATCCAATTATGGTTTACTGTGTTTGAATATAGACTGTGCAGTGAAGAGCTTCCTGCAGGGGCAACTCTGCATCAGCTGTAGTCTCCATATTCTGGCAAAGTTCCTTTAGTGAAGTGGCTCTAAGAAATAAATTGTGTTTTTTTTTTTTTTTTCCTATTGCCTACTTCCCAGGCACCCCAACATACATTTCTCCCTAGTGCTGTTGTTCAAATCCTCCTTGAGTTTGGGGAAGGAAGACAGCTTTTCCTACCCTGAATTTAAATTCAACAGGACTTGTGAAAAGTAATCTTTTCAAGTGTCAGAAAGGAAGAAAGTATGCCTGAATACACAAGAATGCAAGAATTTACTTGAGGGTGGCACTAATGATTCTCTAGTTGAAAATGACTTGACAAAACCCACAGTGTAGGGAGGCTCTACCACAAAAAATAAAATGTAGGTCTAGAAGGGACCCCAGTAAGTCATTTCATAACTGTCTCAGACATGTTAGTATCCTAACCACACAAGTACCATGATTGTCTGTTCTCTTTATGAAGAGACCTTCATATGTGTATATTCCATAACTCCTTAGCTCATTTCAGTGTCTTATGAACCAAACCAACCAACATTAATCTATGTTGGATTACTCTATGGGCTTTTGTGTTGTTTACTTTCCCCTGGGTGTTTGAAACTAACAATAGGGAAAATACAGTCTCTGAGGTCAGGTGTTACATAAGGACAAAGAAGCTGGGTCAGGTATCTCTCACACATGAACAAAAACAACAATAGAAAAGCCACTGACATTTACTAAACATTGATACATATATTGATACATTGGTTCACTTAATCCTCATATTTCCTAGGTGAAATATATCTTTTTATATCCTCATTTTACAAATGAAGAAAATGGCTTAGAGAGTTTAAGTGACTTGGTGAGGATCAAACTACCACTGAATGACACAGCTGAGTGTCTAATTTAGGGCTGCTTGGTCCAAAGCACATCTTCTTGATTACTCTACATGTGAGTGTGTCCATTCCTAACATGGCTATGCAACATAATTTTAAGATGGAATTTTTCAAAAGCGTGACTAGTTCTTTGCCCACATAACCAGGAAAAATAATAGTTCAAGCACAGCATGTTATAAAGAAAGTAATTTTGATTTATTTGACTAGCTGTTAATATTACACAGCAAGATAGTTGGATTCACTGAATTATGGAACTGGTCAGTTTTTCTGTGCTTATGCATAAATATAATCTAATATTTTCTATAAAGGACCCATAAAATCTGAGGGAAAAGATAGAGATGGATACAAATAATTGTTGGAATTAAGGAAGAACCAACATATTAAAGAAAAACTAGAAAGTGAAGGCACTGTATCCTTGTAAACATACATTTGTTCACTCAGAAGTTATTTACTGAGTGCCAAGCATTCTTCTAAATGCCAGAGATATGGTCTATCACCTTAATAGCTAGATGATAAAGAGATGTAGTATGTGAGTGCATGTATATATGCACGCAATATATTAGGTGGTGATATACAGAAAAATAAAGCAGGATAAGTGGAGAGTAGTTCATTATTATATAGTGTGACTGGGGAAGGCCTTGTTGATAAAGTGACATTTGAGTGGATTCCTGAAGGAAGTGAGCAAGCCAGTCATATGGCTTTTGGGAACGGAAGTGCCAGGCAGTGGGAACAGCAAGAGCAAAATCTCTAAAGGGGAAACTTCCTTTCAAGGAACAGCAAAGAGAGTAGAATGAATGGAGGGGAGAGAGTAAGTTTAAAAAAATACCTCTTACACTTTTCTCTTATCTAAGTGCATCATCTTGTACTTTCTATAAAATGTTAAGTAATAATGTTAGTATGGGAACCCTTGCTTCATTCCTGACTTTGTTGGAAATATGTATAGCTTTTCCCCATTAAGCATTACTCTGGCTTTTTGACTAAGATAGATTTTTATAAACAAAATACCCATGTATTTAAGTTATCTATTGTTGCATAAACAGCTATACCAAAATTTAGTGACTTAAAACAATACTTATTTCATTATCTCATGTTTCTATGGGTTGACTGGGCTTGGCTGGGCAGTTTTTCTGCTTAATAATATGTCATTTTGGGTTGCAGTTGTCTGGGGGCTTGACTAGGTTGAAGTTTCCAAGATGGCTCATTCACATGTGGCAGTTGGTGTTGATTTGTCTGGGAGCTCAGCCGGGGCTATGGACCAGAGTACCTTAGTTCTTCTCATTGTGGTCTTTCCATATAGCTTGGCTTCATAGCATTGATAGCTAAGTTCTAAGAGGAAGGAAATCCTGGGCTCTGGTATACCAGAAAACCAATTTTTCTTCACTCTCTTGGTCAAGACAGTCATAGGACCAGTTAAGATTCAAGGGTTGAGGAATAAACTCCACCTCTTGATGGAGGAGTGACATATTTATAGAGGAAGGGAAAATGAGCATGGTCATCTTTGGAGGCTATCACATCATCAATTCCCTATTTTATTGTTGTTTTATTTAAATCAAATTTTCGTTATTAAATTTTATAATGCTTTTTCAATCTCCATGAAGGTGATAATACTACTTTTCCCCTTAGACCTATTAATATGATAAATTTTATTAATAAATTTTCTAATCTTGAACTACTCTTAAATACTTGGAATAAACCTCTCTTGTACATGGCTTTTTCTGTATGACTCTTCATGAGGTCCTTAGCTTCTATGATCTGAATTAGATGTATGCAGTCTTCTAAAACCTTCGAATTATTCTCTTTTCTGCACTGTTTTATATACATGGGATATAGTTCTTTTCCCTTCCAGGTATGTCCCTTACCTTCAAAAATTATAATTTTGTTGGCAGTTTTTGAGACCCATCATGACTGGGCTCTGTCTCCTCAGCTTCTATTTCCTTCCTTTGTTTCTTCTGTGAATTCTGCTGTTTTTGGTGCCCTTTACAAAATATTTTGGAATCTATGTCTTAGTTTTACTGAAAATATAGTTTGTATTTTTGTTTTCCAGTTTTTCTTTTGGATGGTTTCAGGAAGAGAAGAAAACTGGATTTATGTAATAACGGTCATGTCAGAAGTCCCAATGAAATACTATTATTTTTATAGAAGTAAATATCAAAATATTAAGTTGATTTTCACAGACTCTCAATAGACATTTTAGAGATGAAATTGCTTGAGAAGTAAAAGATTTCAATATTTTGGGGGATAGGGATGAGATTATTACAAGTTAATTATTTATCTTCTTTTCTTTGGTGGCAAATACAGCCCTCTCCTAGAAAGCTAGAGGTAATTTATATTGCTCCAAGGATGAATTTTTCTCCTCCATCAACCTCCAACTATAGCTTAAAAATGTATAAATGATAGTTGTATAAATGATAGAGGTTAAGTGATAGTTGGATGCAATTGGGAAAAATGCTCTTCCTTGAAGATTGACCTCAGTCACTTCCAAAATCGTGATGGGGTTGAGGAGCTGAGGAACAAGGCTGGGAGTTAGCAAGGGGTCCCCAGGCTGGGGGTGTGGGGTAAGGGTGAGCGTTAACTTCAGAAGTCAGAGAATGCTAGGGAAGTCAGGAAAAATACAAACAAAATCTTCCAAACAGCAAACTTCTGGATCTGTCCCAGTAGGGACTAATTGTGCTTGTTAACTACTCTGTGAATTTGATATGAAGTAGGCCCTGATTTTTCACTAGGCAATAAATTGTTTGAGGTATATTATCAACAGTAAACAGTACAATTACAATTACGTCTTTAGAATACAGTGTTTTAATATCCCAGTGTTCTTATTTTGAGTCTTTTTAAGGTCATAAGAATGGATTTACATGCTTGGTTAGAAACAGTTCTTCTGGCACTGCAGCTGGGTGATCTGGGCTATGGAGACCAGCCCCTCCCCACACCTGCTGCTGAGATAATGCCAACAGTTCTGAGGCATTTCCACCCATAAAAGGAAAAAGCAGGCCGTGTGCACGAGTTACAGGGCGCAAAGCAGAGACCTCTGGTTCTGAGCCCTATTTCTGGAACTCATGCATCCATATGGCTTATGCATGTGTGAAGGAACAAATAAGGGCTAACTGCATTCTTAGAGATGCAGTCCTGGGGAAAGAGGATGTGTTCCTTTTTCATGCTTTTGCTATACTTTGTGTCTAATTACATTTTATGTCATTCTACACTCATGGAGTGTTTAATAAATAAAGTGATTTATTACTAATAAGCAACAATAACATTTGATAGTGTTTTCCAGCACACAAAATGTTTTCATATACATTATATAATTTATAATTTGTTGAGGATGTTTGGCTAATACAGATTAGTTGCCTAGGGACCTCTATAATATTGTGTTGTGAAGAAGACAGGTTACTTCCTAGATACATTGTTTCAGTGTAAAATTACACGTTGGAGAGAGTTATAATTTGGAGAGAGCTGGAGAGAGTAATAATTTGCTTAACAAGTATTTTTAGAGACTCTCAGGGTAGAGAAAAATTGGACTATGAAATGAGATTATAGAAACTTTTAAAGGGCTTTTATGGATAAGACCATTTTTTCTTAAAAACAAATAAAGCATGTTGAAGTCATCTTGTAGGGATGAGATTGAACACTAATCTGGAAAAGCAGAGTTGTATAGGGGCCATGCCTGAGGAGTATATCAATATATATCTATCTTTCTCTTTTTCTACCAAGAGAGTTGGGGCTTCTCTGTCTCTGTCTCTCTGTATCTCTTTCAAACACACAGTCAAGATCAACAGTGAATTGGATGGCACTTGTTTTGGTCTTCCAGAGGTGTCCATGAAATTAAAGATTAGAATGCTCATATCGAAACCATTGCTGCCAGCACTGAGCTGATAAAATAGGTATGGAAGTTACCTTCTGTGAATATCTCACAACTTTCCTATGAAACTCTGCAGTTAGTGACCTTCTTGCAAGGAAAACACTGATCTGGGGATGACAGAATGAGGCTTTTGGGCAATAAGCAACTCACTGAATGTCCCTGCCCTTCTCTCCCTTTTCTGTGCCTTTCTGTGGATCACTTAGGATGATAGCAGAGTAGGGCCGCTGTTAAAAATGTCAGGCGTAAATGCAGAACTTGGTTGGAGATGATCTGTAACACTGAGGAAGAGCATTTGTCAATGCTGGGGGTTCTGCGCAGAGAAGATGCAGTGGGGCCTTAGAGACAACAGGACTATAGGATCTCTTCCTTACACTGATAGGTCCTGCTCTAGCAATAGTCCAGATGGCTCACCAGAATTTCCTATTTTTCACTATACCCAACAGCGTGAATAAGACCTGGAAGTGCCTCCAAGGTGGAATCTTCACAAGTGGCTTTTAGCTGTGAATTCTGTGAGAATCAAACCTAAGGTCCACTCATCTACCCACAAGCCCTAAGTTCTACTCTTCTTCATTCTTGTCACTTGTCATTCAACAATGATAGATGAGCTCAGAGCAGGAGGAACTAGTCTACATCCTTCCGTCTCCTCTCCTTACCTCCTTTGTGTTCTCCAGATATACAGAGGGGAGGTGAGCAAGAAATAAAACATCTTTTAGAGTAGTTGCATCTCTTTGCCTTTGTTCTCTTGACCTTTGGACCCAACACAGCATCAGGCTGCTCCCTTTATGAAGTGAGTTCATTCACAGTGAAATAATCTCAGATTCCTTGAAGGGGAAGATGCCAAAATTACTTTGGAAGTTGTACAGCAATGCCATATTTGAACCTGTCTAGACTAAATCCCTCATTTTGAAGTTTAAGATGATCTCTTTAGGCATGTCTATGAGAGATGTATAATATAATGCAATTTTCATCCCTGGAGCATCAGTTTGTGTTCCTGACACTGGAAAAGGTGTTACATCCTTTATCACCATTCTCTGGTGTTGGAAATAAAATCAGCGCTTATGACCTGGTACTTACTATAAGCCCAAGTGTGATAGGGGGATAGAGGTTTGCCTCACTAGGAGGAGCAGCCTGGCAGAAAGGGATAAAAGCAGCTATTTTAAAAATTAAAGTTGTAATTGAAGTATAGTTGATTAACAATGTTGCTTTACTTTCTGGTGTACAGTAAAGTGATTCAGATATATACATATATATATATATATATATATATATATTCTTTTCAGATTCTTTTCCCTTCTGGATTATTACAAGGTATGGAGTATAGTTCCCTGGTTCCCTGTGCCATACAGCAGGACCTTGTTGTTTATCTATTTTATATATAGTAGTGTGTAGATGTTAAGCCCAATCTCCTAATTTATCCCTGCCTCACCTCTTTCCCCTTTGGTAACCATAAATTTGTTTTCTGTGTCTGTGAGTCTAATTCTGCTTTGTAAATAAATTCATTTGTATCAGTTTTTTAAGATTCCACATATAAGTGATATCATATGGTATCTTTCTTTCTCTTTCTGACTTCACTTAATATGATAATCTCTAGGTCCATCCATGTTGCTGCAAATGGCATTATTTCATTCTTTTTTATGGCTGAGGACTATTCCATTGTACCATATCTTTTTTGTTGTTGTTGTTTTGTTTTGTTTTTTTTGCGGTACACGGGCCTCTCACTGTTGTGGCCTCTCCCGTTGCGGAGCACAGGCTCCGGACGCGCAGGCTCAGCGGCCCCGGCTCACGGGCCCAGCCGCTCAGCGGCACGTGGGATCCTCCCGGACCGGGGCACGAACCCGTGTCCCCTGCATCGGCAGGCGGACTCTCAACCACTGCGCCACCAGGGAAGCCCTGTACCATATCTTCTTTATCCATTCATCTGTCGATGGACATTTAGGTTGCTTCCATTTCTTGGCTATTGTAAACAGTGAAAAGCAGCTATTTTATGGGAGGTATTCACACAGCTGAGAGACAACAGAGGAGGGGGAGTAGGAAAGCTTTGGGGATCTTATTGCCTCAAGACACTGAGCACAACATAAATATTTAGAGATAGGGCATAATGCCAGATTCTTTAGTACAAAATTCTAGTTCTGCTGTTTGAATTTCTACAGCTTTAGCCATTGAGCAATAATGTGTATAAAGAAAGAAGGCATTTGGGAAGTCAAGTTAAAACCACAATCTTCTATAATTCAAGAACCTTTGGATCTTTGCTAAGATCATCCAGCTGTCTCATGCTATGGGCCTACTCTGATCTAATGGGACAGGACTCCAGGCGGATCTTGTTTACAAACAGCACCTCTCTTGGGGAGTGAGGTGGAGTTACCTAGTCAGGCATTCCAGGGAATAGGAGTTTCCTGTGCTGGTCTTCATCCCTAGAATACAAGAATCTTCTTGTCTCTGTGACTTGATATTAGAATGAGAGAAAAAAAAAGGAGAAACTTGGAGATTAATAGAGCAGGATCACTGTAGAAAGGATCCTAGTGGAAAAATTACCAAGGATTTGGGGCTGAAAGAACCTTGTCATTGAAGAATCACAGAGAAAAATTTTACTTTATTTTCTCTTTCCATAGATTTCAGACATTGCTCAGGGGTAGACTTGGCATTATTCCTTCTGAATCACTGATTAATTCACCAAGGAAGAAATACACAGGTCTTCCTCATTCCTTTTGCATCAGGGTATAATTTCCATAACTGAATTTCTATGATGATCACATATACCATTTAAATATTTCTTAAGTATTTTTTCCTTAATAAAGGATAAAATTTAAATAGTATTAGCATGAAGTTTGGCTTATCAGGAGCTGCTTGTCAAGTTAATATACCACTGCCTTTCTCTTAGAAGATGTGCATTCCCTTTCCTGTAGAATTTACCAGATGGAGGTACTTCAGAAGGGGAGAAAAACTTTTAATGCACATACCAAAGTTTAGGGTCTTTTAAAAAAAAGTAGGAGAATATGAAGAGACTAAATAAGAACAAAAACAATCTCTGTGAGGCTCCTTTTTGAGTATGTCATATATCTTTCAATAGACGACTATTGATTTTTAAGAACCATGAAAAGAAATAAAATGTGCATTAAGTCCTCTAAAGTCACCATTTTCAGTTACTTTGTTCAAAGGTTGTTGATGCCCATTTACAAAGAAATAGAATAATGCTAACAATTTTTAATGGACAAATGGATCATTCTGTGGGTTGGTTCTTCTCATCTTCAAAATGCTTCACCTGGTGCTCTTTTTCTCTAGGCTTTGAGTGATTTTCAGGGTTTGTGGGAGTAACCAGATGTTGGCTGTAAAAGTAGAGCTAAGTGTCTCTGTCAATGGAATAGAGCTTCTCTTCCTCATTTCACAGGAACAGGCTTCTAAACTGTTGGTGACATGGTAAAAGATAGGGAGGCTGAAGCAGTGATATCAGATAAGAAAACAATGATGGGTTTAGCAGCTCCTTGTGACACTGAACACAAATAAAATGTGTTTTTCCAAATGTTGTGTGGATGCTTTGAAAGCTATGCATCTATTAATCTAATTCCCAACCCCCTTTCACACCTTCCCCACCATCATAAGCTCCCACACTTGGATATCAGTAGAAAGTTTGGAAATCACTTGAGGACCCACATATATAAATAAACACAATGTGAAGTAAGATTAATTGATGATGTGGTAGGGTCCAAAATAACTCATGATCTCTTGTAGGTGCTTCAGGGTTTGTTTGTAGCTCAGAGCTTAAGATTTCTTCCTGTGTCCAGAAAAATCTAGATTACCCTGGAACAGAATGTCTTTTGTGAAACTGGAGTTCAATCTGTGGTAATTGGTGAGGTTGTTAAATAGGATGTTTGTCTGAGGTACACTACCCTAAAAAAGCTTTTAATGTGTTCACTGGTAGAAAGTGAATGAAGCCTAAAAATGCCTCAGGATGATTTGTAATATACTACATACTAAATCCTAGTAAGAGTAACATATCTGTTACAATGATAGAGTATCCAGTGCTATAAAATACAGTGATCTATGGTCCACAGGGACAAAAATGTCTCCTACAATACCAAAGAATGTGTCAACCTAAGGACACATTATTTCCCTAATAACAAGGGGAAAAACCCCAGACAAACAAAAATAGGGACTTCCCTGGCGGTCTAGTGGTAAAGACACCTCGCTTCCACTGCAGGAGGTGCCGGTTCAATCCCCATTTGGGGAACTAAGATCCTGCATGCCTTGCAGTGAGGCCAAAAAATAGAAAAAAACAAAACAAAACAAACAAACAAAAAAGTAAAACAAAAACAGGGCTTCCCTGGTGGCGCAGTGGTTGAGAGTCCGCCTGCCGATGCAGGGGACGCGGGTTCGTGCCCCGGTCCGGGAGGATCTTACATGCCGCGTAGTGGCTGGGCCAGTGAGCCATGGCCGCTGAGCCTGCGCGTCCGGAGCCTGTGCTCCGCAATGGGAGAGGCCACAGCAGTGAGAGGCCCGCACCACAAAAACAAAAACAAAAACAAAAACAAAACAAAGATAGAGGTGATCAAAAAGATTATTTAGTCTAGATTTCTACATCCTGTAGTACTGCACCTAACCATGTTGACGAGAGATCCATTACTACCAAAAAATTACAAAAGCTACTTACTGTGTGCTGCCCACAGATCTGAAATGAAAGTTGAAAGGAATTCATGAGAAGTTGCCCATTAAAAATGGGGAAAGAATAGGTCAAATATCTATGAAGGGAGTTGGAAAGATCTGGGTATATTGTCTGAGGATGATAGGGATGAAAATTTCCTTGGTTTTCAAATAGGTTAAAAGCCATTATTCTGAGGATGAAAATGAGGATTTCTCCATCTTTGCTAACTTGAGAGGAAATGGCTTTTATCTACAGCCTGAAAGGTTCAGTTTATCTAAAGGGAAGGACTTGGTAGGGAGAGTTATCAGGAGGGTAAGTGAACGAAATAAACAGAGTACAACCTCTACGGCAAAGTTTATGCCTAATATTGACACTTAAGATTTAACATTCACTCTCTGTCTCTTGTGAAAAGTTTGGTTAAAAACATGTTTACTATTGAAAATTCTTAAAGCTCTTATTTACCAGCTTGAACTATTGTAAATGTCATATGAAATTCATTTTAGTTGAGGAAAGAAGCTCTTAAGGCTCGTAGTACAAACTTATCCAATATGGGCAGAGAGGAGGCTTGAGGAGAGGGAGCATAGCCATTTTTCTCCTAATAACTCCTCTTATAACAGGTATAAAGTGCCCAATTATTTATATATATGTTCACTACATTTCTTACTGGCTGAAAATTAGTATGCTTTCTAGCAAATGAATGGTTGCATTTTACAAACCTCATTCACAATTTTTAGAAAGTTTGCACCTGGCATACATTAAGGAGATTATTGACTTATTGTTTTCCTCATTATTAATCTAGTTACTTGAAAAAAAGTTATATAGTACATACTGTAGGGAATTAAATTTTTCTTTTTGCCTCTAGGATATAGCATCCAAAAAACAGATAAAACAAATCCTTAATATAATTAGGAAAACAATTTTAACGTAGTGAAATCACTCAAATCACAAGTTTGAAATTTGGCTGGAAGCAAAAGCTTTTGAAATTTTTTTTCCTAGAAGAATAAAATTGTTTTACAACTTTTAAACAAAGCCAATACACTATTTTTGAATGTATGCTCATGATGCTTAGGGCATATACTTTGAGGATGTTGGAGGATCAAATTTCAGCATAGAAAATTAGCCTGACTGTTTACATGGGGTACTAACTTCAGTGTAGAGCAGTGGTTAAAACTGTGGGACTCTTGGATGTCGTTCATTCACTCAGTCATTCAGTAGACATTTCTGGGTGTCTGTTGTGTTGTAGGCTAATTCCAGGCATTGGAGACATAAGAATAAATGAGACAGAAAGAACCTTGCCTTCATGAACTGTACATTCTAGAGTGAGGCAAGCAATGGACAAGTGAATAAACAGATCGGATAATAACTACAGAGAAAATAAACAGGTTTTGAAACGGTGGTCAGTTTAATCAGGGTGGTTTGGTTTGGCCTCCTGAGGAGGTAACATTTGAGCTGACAGATTTTAATCCCAATTCTGTCACTTCCTGGTCCTGTGACATTGGACTGATTACTTCTCTGACTTCCAATTTTCTCTCCTGTTAAATGAAGATGCCTACCACCAGAGATAATATGAGGCTCAGAGAAGATAGCAAAGTAACACAGGGCTTGGTGCATATTAAATACTTAGCTAATTAATATTAGTTACTTACTATTTTATTAATAAACTATAAACATTACTCCAAAAGGATCAGGAAGCAATTTTTTTCATTATGATACATTCTGCTCAGACCACACAGGGAATTGTTTCTCTCTTGTTGCCAAGTTGAATCACATTCTGAGGCCTGCCTGACTAATCTGTATTAAAACAGCTTGAGAGACTCCAAAGGCCTGGTCCCTACTAGCGGGAGTGCTGGTCAATTGGTTGTCCAGATAAGGGTGCCTAAATCCCAGTTACAAAATTTCTGCCTCTCCCAGAATTTATGTCCTATCTCTTTCAGGAACCAGATTCTAGCCTAAGTAGAAGCTTTTTTGGACTCTGAGAATAGAATTTTAGGCAACTTTCCATTTTTGTTTTTTTTTTCCCTCCTTTTCTCCAGATGTTAGGTCAAAGTGTGAAGAACAGAAAGATCTGTAGAGGGGAAACAGATGTTTATGTTCATTTCACAATCATAGGGCTGGGTGGATATGGTAGAGCAAGAACAGCATCCAGGACGGAGCTGCACCACAACCACCCCAAGGATCCCAGGCTCTTTCTTATTTTTTAAGACTCCTTGGTTTCTTCCCATGAGAGTAGGTGTTCTCTAAGTTTTCCTCAGTGACCCCTCTGAAGATCTCACAGTCATGCTGATTATCGTTTTGCTGACAGCAGGCTCAGTGAACAGCGATTAACACTGTGCAGCTTTGCCGATCATGCCTGAGGCTTTGCTCCCATCTGCTGGTGCTTGGTGCACCCAAGTTTGCCTAATTAATCTTCTTTCCACTCTGTTTTACAACTCCCGCTC
>NW_006787454.1:1182411-1211173 GCF_000442215.2 Lipotes vexillifer
CGCTCTTCCCTGTTCTTAGCCTCCGAGGCTTTTCCCTTCCCTCCAAGGCACCAGACCTCTCCCAACATTTCCTGATTCTCAGCCTTGTGGATTTTCTTTCTTCCAGGGTCTCTCTATGTCCCAGCCATGGGCACAGATCTTTTTAAAAAGCACTCTGGTTTCTCATTTATGAATTTACTAGCTGTTTCTGAGAGGCTCTAAAGGCCTCTTCTGTCTTAAACAATTTCTCCTGTTAGAAACTACCAGGTCAAGGAATTATATATAAACATATCTATTTTTAACTTGCTTTTTACTGATTGATGGTTGGTTATAGAATTGTTCTTCTTAATTTCTAGGCATCTTGATAGCATAAAGAAGGGTTTTCTGAACTTTCTAAATTACATTAGATTGAACTATATGAACTTATGATATCCAAATGGTTTTGAACTGCAAAATGGTCATTTCCTAGGTCCACCTAATAAGAAATGCCTAGGATGCTTGTTGAAATGTATATTTACAGATTTTTCTCTTAGTGGGTCTGGTATAGAAGCTCTGGGGTGGACCAAAGAATCTGCACTTTTTCCTTTTTTAAATTGAAGTATAGTTTTCCTTTTTTTTTTTTTTTGCGGCACGCGGGCCTTTCACTGCTGTGGCCCCCCCATCGCGGAGCACAGGCTGTGGATGCGCAGGCTCAGCGGCCATGGCTCACGGGCCCAGCCGCTCCGCAGCATGTGGGATCCTCCCAGACCAGGGCACGAACCCGCGTCCCCTGCATCGGTAGGCAGACTCCCAACCACTGCGCCACCAGGGAAGCCCCTAGTTTTCCTTTTTAAAGTTGAAATATCATGGAATATACTCAGATATTTATACAGATTACAATATATTCAGATTATTTATACATATATGTATATTCAGATTATTTTCCATTATATGTTATCACAAGATCTTGAATATTGTTCCCTGTGTCATACAGTAAATTCTTGTTGCTCATGTATTTTATGTATAGTAGTATATGTCTGTTAATTCCATACTTCTCATTTATCCCTCCCCCACTGCCTTTTCCCTTCGGTAACCATATGTTTGTTTTCTATGTCTGTGAGTCTATTCTTATTTTGTGTATAGATTCATTTGTATCATTTTTTAGATTCCCTACATAAGTGGTATCATATAATATTTGTCTTTGTCTGTCTTACTTCACTTAGTATGTTATTCTCTAGGTCCATCCATTTTGCTGCTAATGACAATATTTCATTCTTTTTTATGGCTGAGTAATATTCTATTATATATATATATATATATATTACATCTTTTTAAACCAATCATCTGTTGATGGGCATTTGGGTGGTTCCCATATTTTGGCTATCATAAATAGTGCTGCTGTAAACATTGGGGTGCATGTGTCTTTTTGAATTTGTGTTTTCATCTTTTCCAGATATATGCCTGTGAGTGGGATTGCTGGATCATGTGGTAGCTCTATATTTAGTTTTTTAAAGAACCTCCATACTGTTTTCCATAGTGGCTGCACCAATTTACAGAATCTGCATTTTTGACAAGCAGGTTTATCTGATGACCAGGCAAATTTGGGAAATATATGTATATCATTTGTAGTTGAATAAATGTCTAATTAAATATGGTATGTAGGGCAATTTACATTGTTTATGAGTCTATTGTATTTGATGTAAGAAAGTTTGACTTAGTGAATGTGATGATGATTACTAAGAGTCCTTTAAAACCTGTTCACGCTGCCTTTGGGAATATAGCTAACCTCTCTTACAATAATGTATGGCCTAGGGTTTAACTTCTCTCCAAAGAAATGTGTAAAGAACTCATGCCTGACACTTGTGGACCTGGCCCCAACCACTACTCCTTGCCCTCCATATCCTCTCATCTTTTCCTGTCTAGTGCTCCTGTCTAGAGCACTACAAAGTCCTGCCCAACAGCAGAGTCACAAGGTGGAAAAAAGTAGATCCTTGGATGATTACATGGAGTAGTATCACCTCACCAACCTGAACACTTGCCCAGGTCTGTTCTCTGAGCAAAAAAAAAAAAAAAAAAAAAAAAAAATAGAATTCTAACAGTTTGAATCATTATATATTTGAGTCTATTTGTTCTAGCATCCTAGCTTATCTAGCGTGGTGCCATCATTACAAAATTCCAAAAAAAGTGTGCTGTTAGCTTAACTGTTAAGTGGCAGGTAGTAAGAAAACAGAAGACTAGAAAGATGAAGATCCACGTTATACCATGGCAAAACATTTGTAAAACTATTTTCTGTGGAACCTGGAAGGTAAACCTAGTTCTTACCGAGTCTATTACGCTCACAGAAAAGATTGGGAAAAGTCAGAATATTAGAGTATATTAATTGTTACTGTGTTTAACTAGGTGTTACAAGAAAGAAAAGAGTTGAATTGGTTGTGTTTAAGCAGAGATTGATAGAACACAAATATTGATGTCCTTAATTAATAGTTGGAAAATTGATTATTTTGGATTTCCCCAAAGAAGACACAGTTAAATAAGGATTTGAGCAACAAATGTCCATTTCTCTGTTAAAACGGAATCAGCTCTGTGTCAAAGAGAAGAGCCAGGGTGTTCCCTTCCCATTTAATTCTTTTGCTTCATACAGCCTCTACGTAGCTATTGTTAATTTGAGAGCAAAAGGCATTGGCTAGACGAAGCAGACAAATAAAGTATTTTTAAGAAGCATGTCTAGGAAAGACATTCTTTGGTCTTGGACGTGGCTACTGGTACATGGAACTTCCCAGAAGCCTAATAAATTTTTGAGAGAATTGTATTTCCAAAGAAACTCCAAGCTTGGACTAAATAGTCTTCTGACTATAAAACAACACTTGAGTCTCGAAACTGGACAAGCCAGAAGCAGGCTATGAAATCTGTGCAGCTCCTGAGAAAGACAGAGTCCCTGAGGCCTGATTCAGATGTGTGTCATGGAGGAAAATGGATGAGGAAAAAGAACTCCCCAGAGACCCAAGCCAAGGGAAGTTGAGAATAATGGACGAAGAAATTCCTCCCAGAGAACAGCATAAGGGTCGATTCAAGAAACTTCCCCCACTGCTAGGGCAGGAAGTCTTTCTAACATTTGCCCTCAGGATTCTGTTATTGCTATGTCTCTCCTATTCTTTACTTTTCTGAAAGGTGGTTTAGATATTTTGGTTATCCCATCCCTGTTCTATCATTGTCTAAGGGGTGATTGTATATATGGAGGAGATAATGAGTCTTCTACTGGACCACAAGGAGCCGTGTCTCCATCAAATGGAAAGGGCCAGGCATCACCTTCATGGCTGGACTTTAACCTGTTTCAGTGAAAGACTGGGGCTCTGGGTGGTCCCTCTTGGGAAAAAAGTTTGTTTTACATGTGGGAAAAAGTGTGTAGGGATATTTGGTGGCTACAGAGTCTGACACAAACAGAGATGGCTAGTTTCCATTAAAATCTGTCCTTCCCTCTTCTGGGCACGTAGGTGGTTTTATTTCCCAGCTTCCCTTAGACCGAGGTGTGGCCTCGTGACTAAGTTATCTCCTCTGAAGTTTGACTGGAAATGATGTCCGTCACTTCCAGGCCTGGGCCATAAAACTTTCCATTCAGGTTTCTCCACACGCTTTCTCATTAGTCTGGTTGGATGCGGACAACTATGAGATCTTAAGGGATGGCAGTGTTACAAGATGCAAAGAACCTGGGTCCCTAAATGACTAAATGGAGGAAAGCAGCCCCACTGACTTGAATACATGTTCAGGAACATAAATTAGCAAGGAACATCCTGTCGTGGTGTTAATCCCTTACATGTTTAGGTCTGTTTGTTATAGCAGGTTAGCATACCCTAACTCAGTGGTCCCCAACCTTTTTGGCACTGGGGACCGGTTTCCTGGAAGACAGTTTTTCCACGGACCAGGGTGGGGGATGGTTTCAGGATGATTCATACTCATTACATTTATTGTGCACTTTATTTCTATTATTATTACATTGTAATATATAATGAAATACTTATACAACTCACCATAATGCTGACGGGAGGCGGAGCTCAGGTGGTAACATGAGCGATGGGGAGCGGCTGTAAGTACAGATGAAGCTTTGCTTGCTTGCCTGCTCTTTCTGTGTGGGCTGGCTCCTAATAGGCCTCGGACCATTACTGGTCCGTGGCCCGGAGGTTGGGGACCCCTGCCCTAACTAATGGTGGCTTTTTGATTAATTTATTAGCTATAAACCTACACACTGCTTACATTATTTATTTACTGTTTTGTGGCCTCCACTTACTCCATTACAGGTTACTTAACCTTGGGCAAATTGGTTAATAACTTTGCAACCTGGTGTCCTCATCAGTCAAAATTAGGAAAATAATAACACCTCATAGTATCATTGTGAGGAGGCAATGAATCGATGTATGAAAATATCTCAAATATGCTCATAGCAAGAACTTTGTATAGCTATTGTTATTGTTGTTAGTACATATTCTAGTGGTGTTTGAGTTTCGTCATTAAATACTACCACACTGCTTGTAGGATCACATGTGGCCGTAATGAAATTCACAGAGACTGCAAATGAAGAACATCATAAATAAAAGCTGTATTGTGAACCATTACAAAATGCCGAATGAATACACATGAATCAGGTCCTTTTGTCTTGTGAAAATTAGGCATATCCAAAAAGTTGGTGGACTTCAGAGTATTCAGGAACGATCCCAGGTCACTCTGTGATTCACAGTGGGTCCCTATTGAATTCACGGTGGAATTAATCCTGACTGAGTTATACCTGGAAAATTAACTGTTTGGATTCTGCTAACTCACCCAAGGGGTGGCATGGATTTTTGTTTGTGGGAAAGTACATTTTCAGCCTTATCAGCACCTGTGTCCTTACACAGAGGGTAGGGCCTCTGTCAATCCTTGTGATTTTGTGCTCAGGATTGGTGAGGGAGATAATTTCTGTTGAGTTTTCCTACCTGTCCTTTAAGTTAGTTGCCTCATGTTAGTTGTCCACCTTCATGTTGCCTTTGTAGAACAGGCCAACAAGATCCAAAAACAAAGATGTCCAATGTACTGAGCCATCTCTGAGCCAACTTTGCTCTTTGCCCCAAAAGAAGAGGTACTGATGGCAGATTCTGAAAACGTTATCCTGGAAATAAAGTACTGTTTACCTGAAGCCCAACATTGTTGGACAGTTAGGTAGTAAAATTTATGAAGGATTTCCTAGCTTGGACAGTGAAAGGAGCCAGGCCTTGTGGAACTAAAATTCTTGGTCACAGGGAGTCTGTCCACTGAAGCCTGAATCGGTCACAGGCCTTGGTTTGTTGCCAGATAAAGCTGGAATGCAGGAGGGTTATGAACTGCAGATGTAGTTTCTAATCCTGGGAGCATGATTTTTCTTGGGTCACTCTGGTCACAGATACTTAATTTTCTTTTTCCCTCTTCTATTCTTTCTTACTCCTAAGAGATGGAGCTCACAGTTTACCTCTCTGCAGTGTGCTTTGGCTTTCTGAGTGTAATTTCCACCCCTGGAGCCTCTGAATATGCTCGTGCTCATAGGCATCCCAGTAGACTGTGGAAGGAACTGTCTATACAATTCCTGTTACTGCACCTTTGATATGGCCTCCAAGAGTCCAAAAAAAGTATCAGACACGCATCACACTGCCTCAAAAAGAGATATTGGAGGGTTGAATGCCTACAAGACTTTGGGTTTTTGAGCAGCATGGCATTTAGAAGGAACAGAGCAAGTCAACTGGCCCATTCGTTTCTCCTCTTTCACATACTTCCTTTATATTTTTGCCTAAGGTTAAAAACCTGGTGATTTATTTCATAGACCCATGAGAGGTGTTTTAGGTTTTCTTTTGGCTTACAAAAATGAATCTCATCCATTCTCCAGAGGCTCTCAGGTGTCTTTAGAAAGAACAAAAGAGAAACTCCTGAGTAAATATTCCCAAATGGGCAGAACTATGTCATAACACTTTACAAGCCTGGGGCTTTGTTTTTATTCACTATTATTTTATGTTATTTTTTCCCCTGTGCATTGGACATAGTTTCCCCCTTGCTCTGGTCATTAGGGTTATGATGGAATCTACATTGGACTAATCATCATTTAATTAGCTGGAAAAAGTTTAGAATTGACTTTCAGCTCTCTGTGAAAACAACTCCTTTTACATCTCATTCAGCTGATAGAGCAACTAGATTTTATCCCCCCTTTCCACAAATTGTGTTAATTTCCTGCATAGGCAGCCTGGGTTTGCAAATAGTGACTTATCTAAGTTTTTAAATACAGGTGGTTTTCTTAGAAGAAGGAGCCATAGACACGACCAATTCTTTTTTTTTTTTTTGCGTTACGCGGGCCTCTCACTGTTGTGGCCTCTCCCGTTGCGGAGCACAGGCTCCGGACGCGCAGGCCCAGTGGCCATGGCTCACGGGCCCAGCCGCTCCGCGGCATGTGAGATCTTCCCGGACCGGGGCACGAACCTGTGTCCCCTGCATCGGCAGGTGGACTCTCAACCACTGCGCCACCAGGGAAGACCACGACCAATTCTTATACAGAGGGTGATGGTAATGGTGAATGAGGTACGTCATGCAAAGGCTTCAACTTGAATGGGATTATTTTACACAGCCATGCACATAAACAGACAAACCATGTGCACTACCTACCTCAACATACAATCTAACTAAACTACAAATGGAAGTGTTATCTTTATGTATTATGTCGTGTGAAACATTAACTGATACTACTTTATCAGTGAGATGTCTGCCACAAAACTCAAAGCTAAAGATAAGATGAAGACAGGATGGGAGAAGACATGATGGTTGTTTCATGGTAAGCTGTGAAATCTCTAAAGGTTGTTGGGACATCTTGAGTCATCCCTGGAAGGGAGTAGGAAGAAGTGACCGGAGATGTTTCTCAGGCATACTTGTAAAAAGTGTCAGTGACCGTTTTTATCTTCCTTCTACTGCCCCCAATTTTTAGACCTAGCCTATAGTTGAACTTGGGGTTACTCTGGAACATGCGTTTTTATGAAGAACTATAAACAAGTGAGCCACTCAAAATTTAGCTAAGCTTTTGAATATAACGCAAATGGAGGAATTTGAGTATATCCCAACTGTTTCCAAATGAAATTTATACATTGTATATTTATATTATTCAATAGATGTGACATTGGCTGGTTGGGTCAGGAAAATTCTATGCTGTATTATGATCCTGGTAGAGATAAAATGATTATTTAAGATACAAGCAAACTAGTTCAAAAATATAATACAGTTAATAAATATTTTATATGTTCATTCCTAAAGAGACATCTGTTGGACCAACAACTTGTTCATTTATTCCTCAAAGTTTTAATGGACCAGGAATTCTCTATGCGCTGGAAGGACAGAGATGCGTAAAACATATTAATTAATTAATTCAGTGACGATCTATTGAGCGCATACTAGATGTTGAGTTCTGTTTTAGAAGATGGAGATGGAGCAGTGAAAAAGACAAAGCCCTTGCCCTCATGGGGTTTACATCCCAGTGTAGGATAAAAATGGTGAGAGAATAAATATAATGTGAAGCAGTGTTAAACCTTATGAGGAAAGATGAAACAGGAGAAAAAATAAAGAGTGACTGTACGCATGTGTGTTTGTGTTTGTGTGTGTGTGTGTGTGTGTGTGTGTGTGTGTGTGTGTGTGAATGCATTAAACAATGTGATCGATTGAAGCTGAGGAAGATGGCGGGGATAAGGTAAGGTTGGGGGAAAAGCAAATGCAAAATCTTCAAGGAAGGAAGGAGTTTGGTGTGTTTGAGGAATATGAAGATGGCTGAGAGCAGAAATACCGCAGAGCAGAGAGTTAGGAGGGGAGGTTGGAGGGATAATGGGGACTAAGTCAAGGAGTACCTTGTAGACTGTGATAAATGATGGGGCCTCGGGGTGAAGGGATTTGACTGATGGATTTGGGCTGTGGATAGTCCTTCTGTCGGGAGTGTGAAGAACTGAACTATACGGGATAAGACTGGAAGCAGGGAGCTGGGAGGTGATCACAGTAGTTTGGAAGAGAAATGGTGGTGGCTTGGATGAGAGTGAAAACAATGGAGGTGGTGAGAACTGATCAGCTTTGAGATGTATTTTGAATGTTGACCTGATTGGTAGTAGGAAGGGATAATAACTAGTGGTTTGGATGGAGAGGGATGGGAAGAATTGTCAAAGGAAGAAAGGAGTTAAGGATAATACCAAAGTTTTTGTTCTGAGCTACTGGGTAGAAGACAGTGGTCATATACTTCTATGGGGAACACTAGGGGAGGTGTAGATTGAGGCAATTAAAAAATTCTGTTTTGGACAGGTTAAGTTTGAGATGCCTATTAGATATCCAAATGGACAGTTGAATATATGAGTCTGGGTCAGGTTGTTGTTTTTTTTTTTGTGGTAGAGATGTACATTTTGGAGTCATCAGTGTATAAATCATACTTAAAGCCATGAGACTAGATACTGTCAACCAGAGCATGAGCATAAATAGAGAAGGGGACTGAGAGACTGAACCCTGAAGTATGCCAATGTATAGTGGTAGGGGAAGAGATGGAGAAAGCAGCAGAGGAGATAGAGAGAGACTTGACAGTAGGGGAATAAAAACCAGGAGAATGTGGTATCCCAGGAGCAAAGAAAGTGTTTCAGGAAGGAGAGTATAAACCATAAGAAAAGCCTCCATGAGATCAAGTAAGATGAGGACTGAGAATTGAACACTGGTTTTGGCAAGACATGACCCTTTCCCTCAGGAGCTTATCGTACAGTGGGACTGGGGAAATAAGGAAACAAATAAATTGCTATACAATGATGCAAGTTGTGTTCTAGCAATGTTAACACATTTCTGGGGATGGGTTGGAGATGGAGCAAGGAATTCTCCTTGGGGAGTCAAGGAAAGCTGCATCAAGCAGATGTACTTTTGGATTCTGATAGGTAGGAGGGAGGGAAAATAACCAAGATTTATAAAACTTAAAAACATTTTTTTTCTAGTTGGTTGTTGATTTTTCTACAATCACTCGTGCAGAACTAATATTTCCTCTCCAGTGAACATCCCACTACTATTACTCCATGTAGACATATTTATCAATTATCAGTAAACACGATAACTATATCATCAGGACAATACACACACTCTATCACACCCTACTCCGTTTGAAGGATATTCTTGTAATTATATTTTTCCTTGTTGTAGCCTTTATATTTTAATTACATTTTAATTCCCTTTCATAGCTGTGTGCAACTGTAGAGACCTTATTCTTTTTTTAATCGAAGTATAGTTGATTTATAATGTTGTGTTAATTTCTGCTATATAGCAAAGTGATTCAGTTATACATATATATCTATATATATTATTTTTTATATTATTTTCCATTATGGTTTATCACAGGATATCAAATATACTTCCCTGTTCTACACAGTAGGACCTTGTTGTTTATTCATTCTGTATGTAAGAGACCCTATTCTTAATCACAGTAGCTACTATTACCTGATACTTGTCATGTGTAAGGTGCTGTTCTAAGAACTACATGTATTAATTTATTTTGTTCTCATGATCTTATACCTCTATTGTCCCTTAAAAAAATTCATGACAACTGAGGCACAGAGAAGTTGAGCAACTTGCTCAAGACCACACGGTAATGGCAGAGCCAGTATTAGAACTGGGCTGTCCAGCTTCAGAGCTCACTATCTTGAGCTCACTATCTTAAGTATTTCCGTCCTTACTATTTTATCTTTACCCTCCTAGGATGTGTAGCTATTAGGGAAAAATCTTCTTCAAGGGATAGGCTCTCTTTGACTTGAACTATTCTAAATTCTTTGACGGCAATTTTCCAAAGACTCAGTAAACTATTTGCAGGTTGTCATTTCAGAATGAGCCAGTAGGACCAGGGACTGGATACTGGATATTTCTCCACGTGGAGAAGAGAGCATGAGTTCTTTTACAATTGACTGTAGATTCTCATGTGACTGTGTAAGGGTTTATGTTCAATCAGTTCATGTATGAGGAGCGTGGTGGTAAAAAGAGTTAGGGTCGTCGTGATGGGGAAGATCCCTCTACAAATGGAAATGTTCACTTCATTGCGCTCCTAGATGTATGTGGCTTACACCTTCATTTCCCTTTACAACCTAACTACAAATGCATGAGATGACTGTGTATTTAAAAAAAATACAAAGTGTAAATCAAAGTAACAATGTTTGGGAATGCCTACTATGTACAAAGTATTGCTTTGAGTATAGTGGCTGTGATTTCTTGAGAGCTAAAACAAGGAATAGACAAAATCTAAGATGCTTTGCTGCTCAAATAACAGCAAGTATGTACACAACTGAAACATAAAACAATTTGATCTTAGTGGAATCTAGCAGTGGTCCAGCCTTTGTTTGATCTCTAATGTTTTTTTATAGGCTAACTTTATCTCTAAAGATGGTTTTATCCTCTTTCTTCCTGACACTGTACTGTAATGGCTTCACCCAATAGTTGGGGATGGGATATGTAATTTTTAAAAGCACTTGAAACCTCTCCCTTTAGGAGATTGTGGGTTCCATTTTTGACCTAAAGTTTTTGAAATTAGGTACCAGCCACTTCCCTATCCTGGCAGAAAGAGGGTGTAGAATAAATAACTTTTGCTAAGATGTTTACAGGTCAGGATCCCAATAATTTTCTTAAGTTGCAGACCTAATTTTACAATTACTTTTCTTCCCCCCCTCAGGGTGAAAGTCTACCTGTACTCTCTTCATTCTGTTCTCATTAAAATGTTCTTCTCTGGGCACAGAAAAGCTTAAGAGAGCCAGTGTTCAAATTTGCTCTTAATTTCTACAAATATAGAAAAACCTGCTAGAAAGTGGATACTATTTTCACTGTGGTTCTCTCCCTGTCTGCTATGTAATAGTGTCATAAATCATGTACGTGTAGTAGGAGGAGGAGATGTAGGTGATTGTTTAGCTGTGGAAAAGAAGCTGCTTCCTACAGAAAGGATTTCAAATGACCTCACAGCAAAGCCAACGCTCACACAGGTTTCCTGTGGGCCATTTCCCCTTCGCTACTCTGGACCCAAAGCTAAAGTGAAGAAGAGAAATTTTCCTCTCACAAAATCTCAAATCTCTGGTAACTCAAGCTGATCTCATAGTGAGCAAGTGGATCATCGTATTCCAAAAAGTTATAAAATCTAGGCTATTGTAAACCTGAAGCATTTTATGAATTTGCTTTTAAGAAATTTAATAAAATTTGTTTTGGAGATTAAGAGAAAAAATAAGAGTCAAAATGGAAAAATTTAAATAAGCTATCACACAACAAACTTTAGAACACTCGAAAAAATATACCGGAAAGAATTAAGTTGTGACTACAGTATCTTAACTGTCAGATCTTAAAGTATTTTATGCCATATTTTGTGCTTTGGGGACATATGTTGAAATAAGTAAAATTTTAGTTTTACCTTTATTTTTACCTTTAAAACATATTGATTAAAAATTTCTCTTTTAATTCAAGATACAGATTGCCCAGGAGATATTTAAAACCTTTCAGTACTTTTCCTTCAATCTACCTCCACAGGAAAATGAAAGGACATTAAGACAGCACCAATTATTATAGAAAAACGATTGTTCTAATGTTACTAATCTCAGCATTTCCTTTATAAATGGCATGCGGTGAATATATGAGAAGTGGCAAGAACACTTCTTTCACCAGTTGTGTGGCTAGTGTCATTGTTGTTTTTTAAAGAACTGTGATGCAATTACGCTACCTTTTAAAAAGTTCACATTAAAGAAAGTTGATGAATCTTCAGGCAAATGTTAAGTAAAATCTCTAGCCGCAAAGCTTAGAGGACGGTTCAGGGTATTTCCCCAGCGTTATTCATTTGGTTTAACTGGAGAAAAGTGTTACCATAACATTGATATACAAGTTGTCCTAACAACAGCAAAGACCTTGGTGGTCTGCTATGCCCAGCTACCTGGCTCCTGGCAGGCCCAGACCCAGCACTGACATTAGAGATAAGCCAGGCCCCTCTGAAGCTGGGCTGTCGTCTCCCGCCTCCTTCACCTCGTATGCAGGGGTAGGTTTTCTGCTTTTCTTACCTGCATAGTGGTCAAACACAGTGGGCACGTACTCCTCGGGGAAGGCGTCGTTGGCGTAGCTCATGAGCAGGCAGGTCTTCCCCACGGCGCCGTCCCCTACCACCACGCACTTCAGCATCTTATTCTCCTCGCGGCCACCGCAGCCACAGCTGCTGTCATTTCCCTCCTGGCAGTTCATTCTCACGGCTCCAGCTGCTGTGACTGTGCCGCTGCCGTTGCTTCTCCTGCTTCTCCCAAAGCCCATGAAGCGAGCCGCAGGCTTGAGGTCACTCTGTCTTACTTTGGGGAACTCGGATCATGCAGAATTGTCCGAGGCGGCTGGCATGTGCCCTCTTGCTTACCATACTGGTCAAGAAAGGTAACACACACTGGGGAGAATGATTAAAAGCATCTGCCCCTTGCCCCCATCAGTTTGAGTTATGAATCCTCATTTTTCACCCAATTCTAGGGGCTTCCTGGGAGTCTAGAAATTTCAACAGCCTGAGGGTTTCACTCTGCTCTCCTGTTCTCCAAGCCTGGCTGAAGACACAGTGGAATTTCGCTAAATCTTCCCCATTTTCCACTTCACATCTAACATGGAGGAAAGCTGGGCTTTTTAATGGAGTTTTTTCCCTTGCTTCCTCCAGCTTGCCGAGTGTCAGGAAATCATGGGTTTCCTGCTGCATTCCATATTAGGATCAGTGGGCTGGAGAAGGCTGCAACAATGGGAGCTCTGTGTGTGTGTGTTTGTACTTCTGGGGAACGCTGCCAGGACATGGAGTGGGAAAACACTAGGGGTCCCACTGCAGACTCAAGCTGTCAGACTTCCTGTTTCATCCACGGCTGGGGAGGTTGTTTGCCTGTGGGCTGGCTGGGAAGAAGCTGACGAAAGGATGGAAACTGGGGAGTACTGTCGGCCACAGAAACAGAGGGAACCACACCAGCCGTTGTAGGATAACATATGACATCATCCCTCACTGAGTCACCAGTTAAAAGCTCTGCAGATTAAAACTGGACAGTTCTTCACATACTTAAGTGAGAAGCCCTAAGCAATTTGTCCTGGCAGTAAAGAAGAAAACCTTCCAGAGTTTCACTGTTACAAAGGGAAATGTTCTTGTAGATCGTAGGTATAAGATGTGTGATCGGGTTAATAAGCTGCCACATTTGAGCTCAACGCTCAAACGTGTATTCCAGACCCAAACATTTTTATGGTTGTAGCACATAAGAAATCAATCAGATGTGGGATGTTTGCATCTTCTTATTAGCGAATAAACACACATGTGCTTGGCTCACCCTTACTTTTGGAAATGAGAGTGTGTGGGATGGCCGTATTGGTTTGTTTCAGGTCCCCAAGCGTTGCTTTTGCTTGAACAGTTCCGTTTTTGATTTAGTCTTCTCCCCTTGGTCAGCCTGGCCCTCTTCAATTACAAAGGAGCCATTGGCAGCTAATTTATTTGTCTATTGGGTCACTCAAACCGAAGCCTCTTTGAAGCTCTGCGTTTGATTAAGGTACTCGGTTTTAGAAAAGAAGTGGAACTCTGCAAGTGATTTTGACAAATGGGTCAAGTACTTTTTTGATGGGGGACCTATGTATTTCTTTGAGATTTTTGAGCACTCAGTTTTAAGAATTCAGATTATCCATTTGATGTGAGGAGGATTTTTGTGTGTGGGGGGCGTGAGAAGTCTGTTTTAATGAGTGGCTATCAATAATATCTATATCCACATATGTATGCTACTATATAATAGATATAGTCTCACATTTCTTCTGTGTTGTATTATAGTAACACTTGCCATAGTGTTTAGTGTCCCAATATTTCTTTCCTATAAAGGGATGGTGTTTCAGTCAGGTTGTTGTGTATCTACTAGATTGTGTTGCTGTAACAACTCCCAATGCTCAATAATTTAAAATAACATGTATTTCAATGAGGTATCACCTCACACCTGTCAGAATGGCTACTATCAAAAAGTCTACAAATAACAGATGTTGATAAGGATGTGGAGAAAAAGAAACACTTGTACACCATTGGTGGGAATGTAAATTGGTGCAGCCACTGTGGAAAATAGTATGGAGGTGCCTCAAAAAACTAAAAATAGAGTTACCACATGATCCATTGATTCTACTCCTGGGTATATATCTGGAAAAAATGAAAACACAATTGAAAAGGATACATGCACCCCAATGTTCATAGCAGCACTATTTACAATAGTCAACACATGGAAGCAAACCAAGTGTCCATTAACAGACAATTGGAGTAAGAAGAAGATGTGTTATATACATATACAATGGAATATTATTCAGCCATAAAAAATGAGATTCTGCCATTTGCAGCAATGTGGATAGATCTAGGGAATATTATGCTTAGTGAAATAAGCCAGACAAAGAAAGCCACATATTGTTATGTTATCACTTATGTGTGGAATCTTAAAAAAAAAATCAAATAAATGTATGTGTAAAGCAGAAACAGACTCACAGATATAGAAAACAAACTCGTGGTTACCAAAGGGGTGAGGGAAAAGGAGAGGGACAAATTAGGGGTAGGGATTAACAGATACAAACTACTACATATAAAATAGATACGCAACAAAGATATACTGTATAACACCAGGGATCATAGCCATTTTCTTGTAATAACTTATAAGGGAGTAAAATCTGCAAAAATATGGAATCATTATGCTGTACACCTGAAACTAATATATATTGTAAATCAACTATACTTCAGTAAAAATAAATAAAATAATGCCTATTTCTTGCTCACATTGTATCTGTATTATATATTTTTAGCATCTTCATTCAGGGATCTAGGATGGTGGAGTAGCCACATTGAGGACATTGATGATTACTGTGGCAGAGGAAGAAACTAATGTAGTAAGTGACAATGGCTCTTTTTTTTTTCCATAATAAAAACCTATTTTTATTTTATTTTATTTATATATATTTATTAAAGTATAATTGATTTACAATGTTGTGTTAGTTTCAGGTGTACAGCATAGTGATTGTCTCTCTCTCTCTCTCTCTCTCTCTCTCACACACACACACACACACACACACACACACACATATTCTTTTTTGGATTCTTTTCCCTTATAGGTTGTTACAAAAATTGAGTAGAGTTCCCTGTGCTATACAGTAGGTCCTTGTTGGTTACCTATTTTATATATAGTAGTGTGTAGATGTTAATCCCAATCTCCTAATTTATCCCTGCCTTGCCTCTTTCCTCTTTGGTAGCTGTAAGTTTGTTTTCTATGTCTGTGGGTCTATTTCTCTTTTGTGAATAAGTTCATTCGTATCTTCTTTTTCTTTTCTTTTCTTTTTTTTTAAGATTCCACATATAAGTGATATCATATGGTATTTTTCTTTCCCTTTCTGACTTCACTAGTATGATAATTTCTAGGTCCATCCATGTTGCTACAAATGGCATTATTTCATTCTTTTTATGTCTTGAGTAATATTCCATTACACATTAGCTCTTAAAGCTTCCTTCTGGAGGTGACATTTCTGTTCACATTCACTGGCCAAAGCAAGTCACATACACATACTACCCAACAGGGTCAGAAGTATAATCCTACCACGTGCCAGGAAGGGAGAACTAAATACTGGTGAACAGCCTAAAGAGTTTAGACAACCAGAGGTAGTTTCGTTGGGGTTAAGTAACAAGTGCGAAAGTTGAATTGTTTATGTTTAGTGCCGTTCTGAAGCATTTGAAGGCACCGATGACTGCATGTGATTTATGCAATTTCATTTTCATTCAGTCTACCTGAAACATCTGGAATTTGTAATAATAAAATTGCAGTTGGCTCAAGCATGAAGGCGGCAGCCAAACAAATCTGTGCAGGTGAAGGGGTGATTGATTGACAGTGTAAAGAACCCCATCCTGAAGATTAATAAGGCCACTTTGAGCACAGGCGATGATATGTCTTTGGTAGAATTTTGAGGAGGTTCTGCCTTTGACCTTGTACTTGAGATCAGCCAGTAAATGTGGCATGGAGTAAATACTCCATTCAAAGATGGAGTTCTCAAACATGAATGCCCAGCCTGTGTTCCTACATTACAAATATGCCCCAGCCCACTGAGTACTTGGCCTAGGAATAAAAGGAGATATCAGATTGGGTGAAATTTTGCTACATCTGTGTGTAAGCTAAACCTTGCACCAGCAGACACAGATATTTCAGTTCATGCCGATTGCTCTGTGGATCACAATTTAAGACATTTAAGAGACCTGAAGCAACCAATTATGGGTCTTTTACCTCTCACTCAAAATCCAATCTGACATATTGGATTATATGCAAAGATGGATCATGGCCATTGAGAATGTTGGCTATATTTCTCAAGATGAACTCTTCCATCGCTATTTATGTTACCCCCACCAAATAGAATATTTATAGGGAAAAATGTTTGAGACATTCTAGTAAAAATGGTCAAGAAAGTTAGAATTTTATTAGCCTGCTGATTATATGGATGATATTGTCCATGTGAGAATAAATCTTTTTAAATATTAAAAAATTGACCTGAATCAGATTAACAGAATCTTAAAAAAAAAAAAGTAAAGATAATGCAGCATTGTTCTTATAGGTCTGTGAGTCCGTAGAATGGAGACTACTTGTCCAGGTAGGATGGTCAAGAATATACTTTAATTTCAAAAGTTTATAGGTATGAATTTAGAAGTGGTATGAAGACCATTTGCTAAACTGTTCTTTACCAGATGTTTGTACCATGTCAACGATTGAGTGGTGGTTTTGTAGTCATTAATTATTTGGTTTACCTCAAGCACCAAGTTTACACAAACTTACCAGTACATGGTGAAATCTTGCTGGACGATATTTCCTGCTTTTTCCAAGAGATCTTAATTCCTTGGCTCCCTCTTGTCCTGTGAGCTTTGGCTTCACATGAATTTTCCCAAATGCCAGCAGAGTGTTTTTGCATAAAATTCTGATTCTTCTGATTGACTCCAGTTTTAGGCTGACTTTAAATAAAAGAGCCCAGACTTTTTCCCTTGTCTACTTTTTGTTTTTCTTTTGTGTGTGAAACTAGAAGTTACTCAGGGAAATAATGCAGTTGGGTCAGATACTCTGATTCAGGATTAGCCTCTATGTGGGAGACTAAGACTCTAGTCTTAGGAATGTGGGATGTGCTGTGGTTTCTATGATTCTGGGATGCCCAGCCCAGCCCAGCCACGAGTCACCCCCATCCCAGAGAAAGCCTTCTGTGGAGCTAACATGGAAGTCAGGCCCCTGGTGGTAGAGGGTATGGTGTGAGACAGGAGGGCTGCGTAGTTCTAGGGGTTCTGACCCAAATCTCCCACTGGAACTAAACCTGTAGATTATTTGGGGGCACTGCTAAAAGTTAACAGGCTGTCCTAGGACTGGCCTGGACTGGAACCACTCCCTGCCAAGGCTGGTGAGTTGTTGCCACCAGGGATACTTCTGGATATGTGTTTTTTATCTGTCAGGCCACCTGCATTCAGCCTCTGGCTATTGCCCCTGTCATATCATATCATATATCATCTATTCGTATATCAGCCACGTTTTCTGGGTGTGATCTTTTTATAGTTCCAGAAATGGCTTTCATTTTTCTTGCTTGAAGAAATTTTCTTCCTTTGCCAAATCTCTTAATTCTTATAGAAATAGATTACTTGCAGCTCTAAGGCAGATGGGGACTTCTTTCTGTCTTAGGACAGAAGAGGCTGATTTGATCAGTAACAGTCAAGATGTGTGTGTGTGTGTGTGTGTGTGTGTGTGTGTGTGTGTGTGTGTGTTTCTTTTCTGTGTTTCACTATTGCATACCTTAATTCTGAAAACAAAGCCTTGTTCCAGAAAGAATCCTGTGGGTGATCTGACTTTTTTATTGGGCCTCTTACCATAGAAACCCAATGGTTAGAGAACTTTGAAGTTCCCCCTATCCAGAAAATCTGGAGAAAGACAACAGTTTAGAAAGAAATTTTTCATGGATTCCTGATCTTCCAGATGGAGAGGTGTATTTTGGAAGGTGGAGAAATTTGAGATTGAGGTGGTGCTGGGTTGTTCCTTCATCGAGGTCACGGAGCAGTAAATAGCTCATGGAAATAGCTATTTTAGTCAACAAAGATCCTTGATTATTTCAATGGGTTAGTGATATGGGCCCAAGAAGCCTAACATCACTGGATTGGTTGTTTTCTGGGTGGACAAGCATCACAGTGTTACCACCACAGGCTGAACTTCTGAGGGCTCTGGGCCATCACCCATCTGTTGCCTGGTTTTAATGTAGGATCTATTGGGAGAGTGAGAAAGATTGGTGTAAATCTTCCACCTCTGCTAGAAAATTCAAAATTTGACCTCTGCTTAGGATGCATTATTGTCATATAAAAAATGACCTAGAGGGGTGGGATAGTGAGGGTGGGAGGGAGGCTCAAGAGGGAGGGTATACGGGGATATATGTATGCATATGGCTGATTTACTTTGTTGTACAACAGAAACTAACACAGCATTGTGAAGCAATTATACTCCAATAAAGATGTATTAAAAAAATTAATACATAGATTGAGAACTTGAAGGGCCTCTCAACAATAACAGGGGATATCTGTTATGTGCAAGGAGGCATTCTGGTTGTTGTGCCTGGATGAAACACAAAAATGAGTCCTCCTGAGAGCCTGCAGGTTACTGGCCAACTCCTTGTTGTGAAACACTAAATGCAGAGGTAAATGCAATTCTACTCTGTAGACTTAATGTGTGTTTATATTTCTTGAACACCCACTTGCTAATTGACTTGTATCTAGAAATCATATGCATCAGAAGAAAGAAACATAAAGACTACCAAGGCTGAAGTGAGATCACAGCTTGAATCTCAGATTCAGTGTTTGTGCATGATAGGGACTGAGAGGAAAGATCTGGAAACTGACTCCCAGTGGGATAAGTGGAGAGAGTTAGGGGAAAGAAAACATCTTCAAACAAATCTATAAAAAGCCCCAGGACAGAGGAAGGAAGAGAATTAAAGTCTTCCATGGCTGTAATCCCAGCAACACTAGGCAGAGGGTGGGTGGAATCATTATGCAGAAAGACACATGGTTTTCAGGTTGAATCCCCTAGAAAGTCAGTGCCTTGACAATAAGAATTGTCAAGATGCAGAATTCTTTTGGAGTGAGAATTCCAGACAATTTTATGCAATTTTCTTTTTCGTTGTTTTTCTATTCACTCTTTATTGTGCTGACTTATTAAAGGCACTGTGGGTACTTCAGCAGTGTTAAATAATGGTTCCTAATTTGTGTCTATTGTTTTTGATCATGTAATATTTGTCAGTTATTTTGTACTTTACTTCACTTTTTGGAAAACTAAAAAAATTATAATCGATTTTGTGAGATTCATATCTCCTTTGTTTACTCTGGAAGTCTAAAGGTAACTTCTTTTTACTTTAATTTTGTATGATAAAATAATATCATTTTTACTGACTTTATATCGGGAAAATTGACAGTATGCTTAAAATGGTTTTGTTCTTGTAAATTTCACATATGCTTTTTTTATCCAATTTTTATTTAATTTTTCCATATCAAAGAAAGACGATCCTTCAAAAATGCCCACATCTCTGAAGCATTCATGTCTAACTCTAATGTATAGCACATTCCAAGTACCCAAAGATTTGTTTCTATTGGACTTTCATTTTTTATTATGTCTTAGAATCTTTCCAAATCTCAATCTTATTGAATCTGGAAGGAACTTTTTATGTTTATTAAATCCAACTTTCCAAACAGTAAAGGCATTTTCTTTATGGCATGGCTCACAGGCCGTGTCCTTTTCATGACTACTATTGTCCACTGTATGAAGCAGCAACCACTATTATTTACTATTTTAATAATCAGGGTGCAGTTGGCTCTGTAGTGGACATCTGTTGTTTTTGCCTATCTAAGATTTCTGTCCTCTTTTGGTAATAGCACTGCAATTTCCCTTCTGCCTCTTTTCTATCTTCAGTCCAAGTTGTTCATCTGGGGCTGACCCCACGCTCTAATGCAGGAGTGGGCACATGATCCAGGTGTGGCAAATGAAAATTATCTCTGGGGTTTTAGCTAATGCTCTCTGGAGATAGGTGCTCTTTTCCCCTGGAATTTCTCTCACTAAGGATCACATAAGCTTGCTGTTGGGGCCATCTTTGCCACCAGGTGTAAAGATCCTGCCTGATGCTGATAATAATAATGGTGATAAAGTAGTTTATGTCTTTTAACCACTTAATCCTCTCCTAAAACCTATGAGGTGAACATTATTATTATTGCCATTTCTATCATTAAAAAAACTGAAGCTAAGTGAAATCAGGTGATTTGTTAGTGTCAAACCGCTAAGAAGTGGTGGATCCAGGATTCTAGGTCTGGCAGCTTGCTTCTAGAGCTTATATTTTTAACCATTATACTACAGAAAAACATAGCTGAAAGAGAGAAAAAACAGATTCTGGATCATATAATTTGAGCCCTTGGATCCAGCTATTCTTTACACAGCCCTGGATTTCCCTTTTGAATGAGCCAATGCATTCTCATTTTGGTTTAAATTAACTTGGGATGATTTTCTATTATTTTCACATGAAGGAGCCCTGGCTGGTGCCTGAAAGAGTGATGGGGGAGTCTTGGGTAAACTATGCTTCACCATGTGGTATTTGAGAAAATGCATGAAGAGAGGACTTGCTTAATAAGCCTATGCTTGCTTAACAAAGCTATGAAATGCTGGAGGGAGCATTCTGGACACATGTGATTATAATTTGAGTTGATTTAACTCTGATCCATTATCTGAAAGCTTGCATATCAGGATTTTAAATGTTGGAGCTAAAATAGCAGGATTTGTTACAAAGGTTGACCTAGAGTGAAAAGGGCTCCACTCCTGAGAGTCCAATTTCTTTCCTCCAGGACACGATGATGTTCTTCACCGGCCCCAGAAAAAAAAAAAAGATTATGTATGGTTAGGGTATATTTGAAAACCATGTCTAAATGTCATAGCAGAACCTGAAAAAATGCTGTCAGAATTGGATGCTGTCTGAGTGGATTTGGAATTGGTTCAAATCGCTAAACTTTCTGCTCTCTTGTGTGATGTGCTCCTTGACTTAGCATCTGACAGAGCTTTGAGAGTGATCTTCAGTGAAAAATCATCATATAAGTTTTGGATTCTTTGCTTAATTCAGTTATAAGCTCTCTGACAGACCCATCCTCAATTGCCATTCCCAATATCTACAATTGTGATTTAGCATTTTACAGCTTATTAGAGATAAAGTGTAAGAAAATAAATCACTCATATGTGGATGGAAACTGATGTAAGTTGGCGTGGAGCTGGATGCCTTGATGAAAAATTGCAAACAATATTCTACTTCTCACTTACATGAAATCATTATCGTTTTTATTTTCAAATTATATTTTTATTATTTAATATTGGGATGAGTTCTGTCTCTTTTTTTTTAACCTAAAATTCATAGCACTGTGTCAACTGACTGCCCATGATGTGGTCTTCAGTTGTCAAAAGTTGGAGAAACACTAGTCTAGGTCATGCAGGGACATGTAGCCTTTGGAAAAACGTTTGGATTGTATTCAAGGCAGTGGGAAGCCACTGAAACACATTAAGCAGGGGAATGATATAGTTTTATCTGTGTTTTAAATAAAGATCCTCTAGTTATATTGGTTAGACAGGTACAAATGTGAAATTACAGAGATCAATAAGAAACTGAGAGTTGATGGTTACTTGGACTAGAGTGGTGGCAAGGTAGACAATATTTAGCATCTATTGAGTATTTACTATAATGATCCTATGAAATAGATATTGTTATTGGTCCCAGTTTTACAGATGAAGAAACTGAGGCACAATGAAGCAAAGTAATTTGTCTAAGGACACAGAGCTAAGAGATTGGAACTTGGATTTCAATCCAAATAATCTGACTCCATAGTTCATGATCTTAATCACTGAGCTATTTGCCTTTCTTAGATGAAGATGAAAAAAGTAGATGAAGATATATTTAGAGATAGAATCAAGAGGACTTGATAACGAATGGGCTATGGGTGGTGATGAAATGGAAGACGCAGAGGTGACTCCCATGTTTCTCCCTGAATCAACTAGAAGGATTCCATATTTATTGAAACAGAGAAAGACTGAAGGATACACAGATTTGGAGTGCAGCTTGGCAGGTAGAGGCTAAGATGCCTGTCAGACATCCAAGTGAAGATATCCAGTAGGCTGTGGCCCATGTTGAATTACAGCTCAGGAGAGAGGTCTGGGCTTGAAGAGATCTAGCTGGGAACCGGCAGCTTATTGGAAACCATGGTTGTGCTTTGAGTCAGCCCACAAACAATGCAGTACCTGACATGAAATGGGGGCCCAGTGATGCTGAATGAATTTGTAGAAGAGCCATAGATCTTTGGATTTGCTGTGCACCATATATAGTACAGACTCCTGCTATTCAAAGTTTATCTTTCTGGATGTTAGGTGGTTAATAATATCCACTCGAAACAATCTCACTCCTCAGATGTTTCCAACGAAACTACTGTGAAAGAAGAACACTCTGAGAACTTCTCTGGTGGTCCAGTGGTTAAAACTTCGCCTTCCAATGCAAAGGGTGTGGGTTTGATCCCTGGTCCGGGAGCTAAGATCCCACATGCCTTGCAGCCAAAAACCCCAAACATAAAACAGAAGTAATATTGTAACAAATTCAATAAACGCTTTAAAAATGGTCCACATCAAAAAAATCTTAAAAAAAAGATAAACACTCGAAAAATATCCAGTTTGAACATGTCCATGAACAGTTAAAACTGTTTAATGAGTAGCCCTAATGATCTGTATTCTTAGTTTGCTAAGAGATAAACATTTTTTTTTCTTTTTAGTTCTAGAACTCCCCAGTATTATTAACCAAGATAGTGGGTATTGAAAATAATAACTTTTCTTATCTTTCACCTCTTAATAACCTCATGTTTTAAGATAGTTTGGACATTTTAAAATTTAGAATAACTTTAAAGAAGAATTGAAAGAATATTATAAAGAACTCCCATGCATTTGAAATGCAGATTCACCAATTATTAGCATTTTGCCACATTGCTTTATCATGCCTTCTCCCTCTATGTTATACACATAGTATTTCCCGGACCTTTTGAGAATATGTTGCAGACATCATATTCCTTTACTCCTAAATACTTAACTATGTATTTCTTAAAAACAAGCTCATTCTCATGTATAGCCATAGTACAGTGCTTAAATTCAGGAAATAAGAGCATCTTTATAATACCATTTTATAATTTGCGATCTATATGCAAGTTTCTTCATAGCAATCTGTCCCCCATTCCCACACCCCCTCCAGTAGAGGATCCAACCCAAGATCATGCATTTCATTTAGTCATCATGTCTCTTTAAATCTCCTTTAGTTTGGACAGTTCCTCAGCCTTTATTTGTATTTCAAGATGTAATTTTTGAAGAAAATAGATCGATGTTTTATAACATGCTCCTCACTTTAGGTTTAGCTGATGTTTTCTCAGGATCAGATTCAGGTTATGCACTTTTGGTAGGCATGCTATATAAGTTACAGTTATATTTAAAAAATATTTTATTGGAGTGTAGTTGATTTACAATAAGTTAGTTTCAGGTGTACAGCAAAGTGAATCAGATATACACACACACATATACATATATGTATATGTGTGTGTGTATATATATGTATATCTGATATATACCCCCCTGGTAGCCATAAGTTTGCTTTCTACATCTGTAACTCTATTTCTGTTTTGTAGATAAGTTCATTTTTGCAGTTAGGGTTGTATTATTCCCAGTGCACCACATTAGGAGGCAAATGTTGCCAGTTTACTTGATTATTGGTGATGCTAAATTTGGTCACTTGGTTAAAGTGGTACTTGCCAGACTCTTCAGAATAAAGTTGTAATTTTCCCTTTATAATATTAAGTAATCTGAAAGAGTTAAATTTTAGCATAAAGCTTTTCCCCTAAAAGCTACATCTACAACTCAAAACCTGGTTTGTTAATTGCCAGATCCCTAGGAAGAAGATGCACTAGGAATCTAGAAGCAAGTCAACTGAACCTGGCATGGGACCAGTATTAATTTGTTCAGCTTCAAAGAAGCATTTGTCTAAATCTCTCAGTCACACCATGGGGTTAAGCTGGCAGGGTGGCGGCACCATATCACATTCCTGATGTGGTTCCAGCCCATTCTAGAAGACAGAAGAAAACGTCTGGTCTTTGTACCACCCCTACCCTACTTTCCCTCACAACCAAAGTCTAAAGAGAGTCTCTCTGATTATTATTCAGTATACATCCACATTATTTTACATAAATTACCATGGCCTTATCTTCCCCTTTCATAGAGATTTTAATATTCCTAGTATCCTGGAATTGGGTATTGTCTTTTTTCCTTGTCTCTTACTCCCAACACTTATCAATCTTCGAATGCCAAAACAGGTCTTAAAACATCAAGAATCTATTCATATATTTTTGAAGAAATGTGCAACAAAGCTTGTTTTCATTTTATTCTTGAGTTAAATGGTTATCCCCTTAGACCTATTATCATCAGTCTTAACACAAATTCTGTAACAGCCATAAAAACATGAAAACTAACATACTTGTGTAAGGCTTTATGCATATTTCTATTTTATAAATTTCTAATGAGTCATCCAGTATGAATGTTGGCAGACAAACATAAAATAGAACAGTTCTGTGATTTTTCATACTCTGATAATATTAGGCCACATTTTCTCTTGTTCCACATCTGCTCAGAGATTACAAGTTTACCAAAATTCCTGCTGTATAAGGACTGCTCTAAATGATTTCAGAGAGAATTCCCTTTAAGCATGGATACTCAAATAAGACATTTGTGCTTAATCCTCTACCATAAAAATTGGCTTCTTTGTCCTGTATTTCTGGCTGCTTAACCCTCAAATGAGCTCCACTAAGTTAAAAATAATTAAAGAAAATGTATTCCATTCAATCATATTGTCTCCATGATTGACCCCTAAGGTAATGGAATGGATGAGAAAATAGAAAGAAAAGTATATCTCATGCTCTTTAGTAGTATAACAAATCTGGTAATAATCAATTGTCTTATACACTATTAATAAATTAAAAAAATATTTACTCTCCATATTGAAACAGGAACCTCACCTCATTTGGTCAAGTACTGAGACTGGACACTTCAAAAATATACATTGCTGACAAGAAAGACTAATCCTAGACCAATAGTAGGTTGAATGCTTTGAGTGCTCTTAGAATACCTTTCAACTAAATCAAAACTACAGAAATTTTTTTGTGGCCTTGAATATATTGAACTTTATAACAAAGTGTAAGAAATTTTCTTGCCCGACATGGTTTTAGACTCTCTTACAGTGTTCAATTGCAGCAAGACACTTTTCCTGTGGGGGGATATTGAAAGACCCTAATAATTTTATAGTGTTCCCATTATTTTCCCTTCATGGGAAGAATATCAACCAATCTCAAATTGACCTCAAACATTATTTAAAACTAAGTCACAGAGGGTATATTAGTTAGGGTAAAGGCTAAGGTCCTATAGCAAAGAAACTTAATAATACTGTAGCTTCTGCCTCAGTAATTCTGCTATTGATCCCATCTAGAGTATTTTTAATTTCATTTATTGTGCTGTTCATCGTTGCTTGTTTCATCTTTAGTTCTTCTAGGTCCTTGTTAAATGTTTCTTGCATTTTGTCTATTCTAGTTCCAAGATTTTGGATCATCTTTACTATCATTATTCTGAATTCTTTTTCAGGTAGACTGCCTATTTCCTCTTCATTTGTTAGGTCTGGTTCGTTTTTACCTTGCTCCTTCATCTGCGGTGTGTTTTTCTGTCTTCTCATTTTGCTTATCTTACTGTGTTTGGGGTCTCCTTTTTGCAGGCTGCAGGTTCGTAGTTCCCGTTGTTTTTGGTGTGTGTTCCCAGTGGCTAAGGTTGGTTCAGTGGGTTGTGTAGGCTTCCTGGTGGAGGGGACTAGTGCCTGTGTTGTGGTGGATGAGGCTGGATCTTGTCTTTCTGGTGGGCAGGTCCACGTCTGGTGGTGTGTTTTGGGGTGTCTGTGGACTTATTATGATTTTAGGCAGCCTCTCTGCTAATGGGTGGGGTTGTGTTCTTGTCTTGCTAGTTGTTTGGCATAGGATGTCCAGCACTGTAGCTTGCTGGATGTTGAGTGAAGCTGTGTGCTTGTGTTGAGATGTAGATCTCTGGGAGATTTTTGCCGTTTGATATTATGTGGAGCTGGGAGGTCTCTTGTGGACCAGTGTCCTGAAGTTGGCTCTCCCACCTCAGAGGCACAGCACTGACTCCTGGCTGCGGAACCAAGAGCCTTTCATCCACACAGCTCAGAATAAAAGGGAGAAAAAGTAGAAAGAAAGGATGAAAGAAAGAAAGAAAGAAAGAAAAGAAAGAAAGAAAGAAAGAAAGAAAGAAAGAAAGAAAGAAAGAAAGAAAGAAAGAAAGGAAGGAAGAAAGAAAGGAAGAAAGAAAGGAAGAAAGAAAAAGAGAAAAAAGAAAGGAAGGGGCTCTTTATGGATGAACAGAGAAGTGTGGCAGCTTCTATACCTTGGATCAAGTCACCAGTCTAGGTTTGGGCAGACCGTTTTGCAAACCTGCCATAGATGGAGAAATCTTGTAGGGATGAGGGGAAATCAGTAAAGCCTTAGATGACTACATGGGCAGGTGGGATGGACTGGAAGACCACTAGAGACAAAAGCAAATTGCTTGATCCCCAAATTCTCCCTTTCCCAGTGTCCTTGATTACTCTTGAGTAAGCTGCAGTGGATGAGGAGCTGAAAAAGAGAGAAATCTTACTGCTTCACATATTATTGTGGGAGTGGATTCCAGGGTTCTACCAGAGTTAAATATAAAGATGAATAAAAAAATATCTGTAATTGCAGTCTCCAAACCCTTCCTAGCTTAAGTACTGTTTGTCAAAGACTGTGAGGGTCTGAGATTTTACTGTACTTGCAAGCTAACAAATTAGCCTGCCACAGTTTCATGGATGCTGGTAGAAGACACAGAACTCACGGGTCAGAGATGAAGGGCAGTTTCTTACTTGCAGCAAGAGCAGTAGCCAGGGAAGCAACATATTTGCATTGGTTCCCCAAGCCCCAATTCCCACAGGATGATACAAAGAGGGAAGATGGTGCCTGAACATGCAATGGGTTCTGTTCCAGGAAAATAACACCGAGCTTAGAGGGAACCCAAATATTTTATAATGGGCTGTAACCAAACCTTCTGTTTGGTTCAAGTAGAGAAGCTATCTCTATCTTCCAAGGCTGTTTGCTATACAAACATCCTTGAAAAGATGGTCTGAGTACTATTAGTCGGGAAGACAGTCAGTGCATCTGCTTGTAAGGTGTGAGGAAGTATTACAGATTCATGGAAAATTGTTCCCCAATACTGATGCCCCAAAACGCAGAAGCTAAAACAGCAGTAGGGGCTGGGGACAATTACAGATGAATATAAACTAAATAAAGCTGTAGTCTAGATGACCCAATTGTTAAAATTAGCAGGCAAAGACATTAAAACACCATTATAAATATGTTAAAATAACTTATGGGACAGAATGGGTATAATGTGTGAAGAGATGGGGCATTTTAGAGAGAACTAGAAACTCTGAATAAAAACCAAATGTTATCAAACTAAGTTATGAAATTTTAGTTAATTTCTGAACTAAAAAAAAAAAAAAGTGAATGGGCTCACACTAGATTGGACATTGCCAAAGAAAAGATCAGTGCACTTAATACCATTCAAATAAAAATTATCCAAATGAAGTGTAAAGATTCAAAACCGTTTCAGAAGAGTGACCTGTAGGATAATATGAAGCAGCTAACAGTAATGACGTATTTGGAATACAACAGGAAAGGGGAGAGAAAATGGGGCCAAGAATTTTCCACATATGATGAAAATCATTAGTTCGTGGATCCATGAGGATTAACAAACTCCAAAGAAAACCAGATCTAGAAAATCTGAGTCAAACTGCTAAAACCCAGTTAAGACAAAGAGAAAATCTTTAAAGTAACCAGGAAAAACAGCCAAAAAATAGAGAAAAACAACAAAGCCCAAAATGAATCTCGGAGGATTAATAAGATTGATGTACTCCTAGCAAAACTGATGAAGGTTAAAACGAAAAACAAAAAACCTGACAAATTATTATTAGCGGGAGTGAAATTTAGACATAACTACAGATCTCAGACATTGAAAGTATTTAGAGAATATTATGAACAACTCTGTGTCAAGGTATTCAATAACTTAACTGAAAAGGACAAATTCCTTGAAAGATACAACTTGTAAAACTTGTGTAAGAAGTAGAAATTATAAATAGTCCTTAAAAAATAAAGAACAAAATTAGAGAAATTACATTACCTGATTCCAAGATTAACTATAAAGATACAGTAATCAGGACAGCATGATGTTAAACTAAGGATATTAAAATAGATCTACGGAATACAGTAGTTTGGAAATAGATCCACTTTTCTTCAGTCAACTGATTTTCAATGAAAACACCATAGCAATTCAATAGATAAAATGATGGTTTTTCAACAAATGGTGCTGGAAGAATAAGATAACTGTATGAGAAAGATGAGTACCAATCTCGACAATATACCATACACGAGGGCTTCCCTGGTGGAGCAGTGGTTGAGAGTCCACCTGCCGATGCAGGGGACACGGGTTCATTCCCCGGTTCGGGAGGATCCCACATGCTGCGGAGTGGCTGGGCCCGTAAGCCATGGCTGCTGGGCCTGAGTGTCCGGAGCCTGTGCTCCGCAACAGGAGAGGCCACAACAATGAGAGGCCCACGTACCGCAAAA
>NW_006787454.1:1211208-1240953 GCF_000442215.2 Lipotes vexillifer
TTTTTTTTTTTTTTAACCTTTTTTTTGGGGTATAATTGCTTTACAATGGTGTGTTAGTTTCTGCTTTATAACAGAGTGAGTCAGTTATACATATATATATGTTCCCATATCTCTTCCCTCTTTGTCTCCCTCCCTCCCACCCTCCCTATCCCACCCCTCCAGACAGCCACAAAGAACCGAGCCGGTTTCCCTGTGCCATGCGGCTGCTTCCCACTGGCTATCTACCTTACGTTTGTTAGTATATATATGTCCATGTCTCTCTCTCGCCCTAACACACCTCACCCTTCCCCCTCCCCATATCCTCAAGTCTGTTCTCCAGTAGGTCTCTGTCTTTATTCCTGTTTTACCCCTAGGTTCTTCATAACATTTTTTTTTCTTAAATTCCATATATATGTGTTAGCATACGGTATTTGTCCTTCTCTTTCTGACTTACTTCACTCCGTATGACAGACTCTAGATCTATCCACCTCATTACAAATAGCTCAATTTCGTTTCTTTTTATGGCTGAGTAATATTCCATTGTATATATGTGCCACATCTTCTTAATCCATTCATTTGATGATGGACACTTAGATTGTTTCCATCTCCAGGCTATTGTAAATAGAGCTGCAATGAACATTTTGGTACATGGCTCTTTTTGAATTATGGTTTTCTCAGGGTATATGCCCAGTAGTGGGATTGCTGGGTCATATGGTAGCTCTATTTGTAGTTTTTTAAGGAACCTCCATACTGTTCTCCATAGTGGCTGAACCAATTCACATTCCCACCAGCAGTGCAAGAGTGTTCCCTTTTCTCCACACCCTCTCCAGCATTTATTGTTTCTAGATTTTTTGATGATGGCCATTCTGACTGGTGTGAGATGATATCTCATTGTAGTTTTGATTTGCATTTCTCTAATGATTAATGATGTTGAGCATTCTTTCATGTGTTTGTTGGCAGTCTGTATATCTTCTTTGGAGAAATGTCTATTTAGGTCTTCTGCCCATTTTTGGATTGGGTTGTTTATTTTTTTGTTATTGAGCTGCATGAGCTGCCTGTAAATTTTAGAGATTAATCCTTTGTCAGTTGATTCATTTGCAAATATTTTCTCCCATTCTGAGGGCTGTCTTTTGGTCTTGTTTATGGTTTCCTTTGCTGTGCAAAAGCTTTGAAGTTTCATTAGGTCCCATTTGTTTATTTTTGTTTTTATCTCCATTACTCTAGGAGATGGGTCAAGAAGGATCTTGCTGTGATTTATGTCATAGAGTGTTCTGCCTATGTTTTCCTCTAAGAGTTTGATAGTTTCTGGCCTTACATTTAGGTCTTTAATCCATTTTGAGCTTATTTTTGTGTATGGTGTTAGGGAGTGATCTAATCTCATACTTTTACATGTACCTGTCCAGTTTTCCCAGCACCACTTATTGAAGGGGCTGTCCTTTCTCCACTGTATATTCCTGCCACCTTTATCAAAGATAAGGTGACCATATGTGCATGGGTTTATCTCTGGGCTTTCTATCCTATTCCATTGATCTATCTTTCTGTTTTTGTGCCAGTACCATACTGTCTTGATTACTGTAGCTTTGTAGTATAGTCTGAAGTCAGGCAGCCTGATTCCTCCAGCTCCATTTTTTGTTCTCAAGATTGCTTTGGCTATTCGGGGTCTTTTGTGTTTCCATACAAATTGTGAAATTTTTTGTTCTAGTTCTGTGAAAAATGCCAGTGGTAGTTTGATAGGGATTGCATTGAATCTATAGATTGCTTTGGGAAGTAGAGTCATTTTCACAATGTTGATTCTTCCAATCCAAGAACATGGTATATCTCTCCATCTGTTTGTATCATCTTTAATTTCTTTCATCAGTGTCTTATAATTTTCTGCATACAGGTCTTTTGTCTCCTTAGGTAGGTTTATTCCTAGATATTTTATTCTTTTTGTTGCAATGGTAAATGGGAGTGTTTTCTTGATTTCACTTTCAGATTTTTCATCATTAGTATATAGGAATGCCAGAGATTTCTGTGCATTAATTTTGTATCCTGCTACTTTACCAAATTCATTGATTAGCTCTAGTAGTTTTCTGGTAGCATCTTTAGGATTCTCTATGTATAGTATCATGTCATCTGCAAACAGTGACAGCTTTACTTCTTCTTTTCCGATTTGGATTCCTTTTATTTCCTTTTCTTCTCTGATTGCTGTGGCTAAAACTTCCAAAACTATGTTGAATAAGAGTGGTGAGAGTGGGCAACCTTGTCTTGTTCCTGACCTTAGTGGAAATGCTTTCAGTATTTTCACAATTGAGGATGATGTTGGCTGTGGGTTTGTCATATATGGCTTTTATTATGTTGAGGAAAGTTCCCTCTATGCCTACTTTCTGCAGGGTTTTTATCATAATTGGGTGTTGAATTTTGTTGAACGCTTTCTCTGCATGTATTGAGATGATCATATGGTTTTTCTCCTTCAATTTTTAATATGGCATATCACGTTGATTGATTTGCATATATTGAAGAATCCTTGCATTCCTGGAATAAACTTCACTCGATCATGGTGTATGATCTGTTTAATGTGCTGTTGGCTTCTGTTTTCTTGTATTTTTTTTTTTTTTTTTTTTCATAAATGGGTGTTGAATTTTGTCAAAAGCTTTCTCTGCATCTATTGAGATGATCATATGGTTTTTCTCCTTCAATTTGTTAATATGGTTAATCACATTGATAGATTTGCGTATATTGAAGAATCCTTGCATTCCTGGAATAAACCCCACTTGATCATGGTGTATGATCCTTTTAATGTGCTGTTGGATTCTGTTTGCTTGTATTTTGTTGAGGATTTTTGCATCTCTGTTCATCAGTGATATTGGCCTGTAGTGTTCTTTCTTTGTGACATCCTTGTCTGGTTTTGGTATCAGGGTGATGGTGGCCTCGTAGAATGAGTTTGGGAGTGTTCCTCCCTCTGCTATATTTTGGAAGAGTTTGAGAAGGATAGGTGTTAGCTCTTCTCTAAATGTTTGATAGAATTCGCCTGTGAAGCCATCTGGTCCTGGGCTTTTGTTTGTTGGAAGATTTTTAATCACAGTTTCAATTTCAGTGCTTGTGATTGGTCTGTTCATATTTTCTATTTCTTCCTGATTCAGTCTTGGCAGGTTGTGCATTTCTAAGAATTTGTCCATTTCTTCCAGGTTGTCCATTTTATTGGCATAGAGTTGCTTGTAGTAATCTCTCATGATCTTTTGTATTTCTGCAGTGTCAGTTGTTACTTCTCCTTTTTCATTTCTAATTCTATTGATTTGAGTCTTCTCCCTTTTTTTCTTGATGAGTCTGGCTAATGGTTTATCAATTTTGTTTATCTTCTCAAAGAACCAGCTTTTAGTTTTATTGATCTTTGCTATTGTTTCCTTCCTTCATTTCTTTTTTATTTATTTCTGATCTGATTTTTATGATTTCTTTCCTTCTGCCAACTTTGGGTTTTTTTTATTCTTTCTATAATTCCTTTAGGTGCAAGGTTAGGTTGTTTATTCGAGATGTTTCCTGTTTCTTAAGGTAGGATTGTATTGCTATAAACTTCCCCCTTGAACTGCTTTTGCTGCATCCCATAGGTTTTGGACCGTCGTGTCTCCACTGTCATTTGTTTCTAGGTATTTTTTGATTTCCTCTTTGATTTCTTCAGTGATCACTTCGTTATTAAGTAGTGTATTGTTTGGCCTCCATGTGTTTGTATTTTTTACAGATCTTTTCCTGTAATTGATATCTAGTCTCATAGCGTTGTGGTCGGAAAAGATACTTGATACAATTTCAATTTTCTTAAATTTACTAAGGCTTGATTTGTGACCCAAGATATGATGTATCCTGGAGAATGTTCCATGAGCACTTGAGAAAAATGTATATTCTGTTGTTTTTGGATGGAATGTCCTATAAATATCAATTAAGTCCATCTTGTTTAATGTATCATTTAAAGCTAGTGTCTCATTTAGTTTCATTTTGGATGATCTGTCAATTGGTGAAAGTGGGGTGTTAAAGTCCCCTACTATGAATGTTGTGTTACTGTCGATTTCCCCTTTTATGGCTGCTAGTTTTTGCCTTATGTATTGAGGTGCTCCTATGTTGGGTGCATAAATATTTACAATTGTTATATCTTCTTCTTGGATCGATCCCTTGATCATTATGTAGTGTCCTTCTTTGTCTCTTCTGATAGTCCTTATTTTAAAGTCTATTTTGTCTGATATGAGAATTGCTACTCCAGCTTTCTTTTGGTTTCCATTTGCATGGAATATCTTTTTCCATCCCCTTACTTTCAGTCTGTATGTGTCTCTAGGTCTGAAGTGGGTCTCTTGTAGACAGCATATATATGGGTCTTGTTTTTGTATCCATTCAGCCAATCTGTGTCTTTTGGTGGGAGCATTTAGTCCATTTACATTTAAGGTAATTATCGATATGTATGTTCCTATTCCCATTTTCTAAATTGTTTTGGGTTCGTTATTATAGGACTTTTCCTTCTCTTGTGTTTTTGTCTAGAGAAGTTCCTTTAGCATTTGTTGTAAAGCTGGTTTGGTGGTGCTGAACTCTCTCAGCTTTTGCTTGTCTGTAAAGGTTTTAATTTCTCCATCAAATCTGAATGAGATCCTTGCTGGGTAGAGTAATCTTGGTTGCAGGTTTTTCTCCTTCATCACTTTCAGTATGTCCTGCCACTCCCTTCTGGCTTGTAGAGTTTCTGCTGAGAGATCAGCTGTTAACCTTATGGGGATTCCCTTGTGTGTTATTTGTTGTTTTTCCCTTGCTGCTTTTAATATGTTTTCTTTGTATATAATTTTTGACAGTTTGACTAATATGTGTCTTGGCGTATTTCTACTTGGATTTATCCTGTATGGGACTCTCTGTGCTTCCTGGACTTGATTAACTGTTTCCTTTCCCATATTAGGGAAGTTTTCAACTATAATCTCTTCAAATATTTTCTCAGTCCATTTCCTTTTCTCTTCTTCTTCTGGGACGCCTATAATTCGAATGTTGGTGCGTTTGATGTTGTCCCAGAGGTCTCTGAGACTGTCCTCAGTTCTTTTCATTCTTTTTTCTTTATTCTGCTCTGCAGTAGTTATTTCCACTATTTTATCTTCCAGGTCACTTATCCGTTCTTCTGCCTCAGTAATTCTGCTATTGACCCCATCTAGAGTATTTTTAATTTCTTTTATTGTGTTGTTCATCGTTGCTTGTTTCATCTTTAGTTCTTCTAGGTCCTTGTTAAACGTTTTTTGCATTTTGTCCATTCTATTTCCAAGATTTTGGATCATCTTTACTATCATTATTCTGAATTATTTTCAGGTAGACTACCTATTTCCTCTTCATTTGTTAGGTCTGGTGCGTTTTTATCTTGCTCCTTTATCTGCTGTGTGTTTTTCTGTCTTCTCATTTTGCTTATCTTACTGTGTTTGGGGTCTCCTTTTTGCAGGCTGCAGGTTCGTAGTTCCCGTTGTTTTTGGTGTGTGTCCCCAGTGGCTAAGGTTGGTTCAGTGGGTTGTGTAGGCTTCCTGGTGGAGGGGACTAGTGCCTGTGTTGTGGTGGCTGAGACTGGGTCTTGTCTTTCTGGTGGGCAGGTCCACGTCTGGGGGTGTGTTTTGGGGTGTCTGTGGACTTATTATGATTTTAGGCAGCCTCTCTGCTAATGGGTGGAGTTGTGTTCCTGTCTTGCTAGTTGTTTGGCATAGGATGTCCAGCACTGTACCTTGCTGGTCGTTGAGTGAAGCTGGGTGCTGGTGTTGAGATGGAGATCTCTTGGAGATTTTTGCCGTTTGATATTATGTGGAGCTGGGAGGTCTCTTGTGGACCAGTGTCCTGAAGTTGGCTCTCCCACCTCAGAGGCACAGCACTGACTCCTGGCTGGAGCACCAAGAGCCTTTCATCCACACGGCTCAGAATAAAAGGGAGAAAAATTACAAAGAAAGAATTAGTAGAAGTAGAAAGAGAGAAAGAAAGAGAAAGAAAGGAGGGAGGGAGGCAGGGAGGAAGGAAGGAATGAGAGAAGTAAGGAAAAAAAGAAAGGAGATAAAGTAAAATAAAATAAAGTAAGATAAAATATAATAAAGTTATTAAAATAAAAAATAATTATGAAGAGAAAAAGAAAAAAAATTATATATATATAAAAAAATACGGACGGATAGAACCCTAGGACAAATGGTGGAAGCAAAGCTATACAGACAAAATCTCACACAGAAGCATACACATACACACTCACAAAAAGAGGAAAAGGGGAAAAAATCATAAATCTTTCTCTCAAAATCCACCTCCTTAATTTGGGATGATTCGTTGTCTATTCAGGTATTCCACAGATGCAGGGTACATCAAGTTGATTGTGGAGCTTTAATCCGCTGCTCCTGAGGCTGCTGGGAGAGATTTCCCTTTCTCTTCTTTGTTCTCACAGCTCCCAGGGGCTCAGCTTTGGATTTGGCCCTGCCTCTGCGTGTACGTTGCCGGAGGGCGTCTGTTCTTCGTTCAGACAGGACGTGGTTAAAGGAGCCGCTGATTCGGGGGCTCTGGCTCACTCAGGCCGGGGGGAGGGAGGTGCACGGAGTGCGGGGCGGGCCTGCGGCAGCAGAAGTCACGTGACGTTGCACCAGCCTGAGGCGCGCCGTGCGTTCTCCCGGAGGAGTTGACCCTGGATCCCGGGACCCTGGCAGTGACGGGCTCCACAGGCTCCCCGGAAGGGGGGGTCTGGATAGTGACCTGTGTTTGCTCACAGGCTTCTTGGCGGCGGCCGCAGCAGCCTTAGCGTCTCATGCCCTTCTCTGGGGTCCGCGCTGCTAGCCGCGGCTCGCGCCCGTCTCTGGAGCTCCTTTAAGCAGCGCTCTTAATCCCCTCCCCTCGCGTAACAGGAAACAAAGAGGTAAGAAAAAGTCTCTTGCCTCTTCGGCAGCTCCAGACTTTTCCTCGGACTCCCTCCCGGCTAGCCGTGGTGCACTAACCCCCTGTAGGCTGTGTTCACGCCACCAACCCCAGTCCTCTCCCGGCGCTCCGACCGAAGCCCAAGCCTCAACTCCCAGCCCCCGCCCGCCCCGGCGGGTGAGCAGACAAGCCTCTCGGGCTGGTGAGTGCCGGTCGGCCCTGATCCTCTGTGCGGGAATCTCTCCGCTTTGCCTTCCGCACCCCTGTGGCTGCGCTCTCCTTCGCAGCTCTGAAGCTTTACCCTTCCGCCACCTGCAGTCTCCGCCCGTGAAGGGGCTTCCTGCTGTGTGTGGAAACCTTTTCTCCTTCACAGCTCCCTCCCACTGGTGCCGGTCCCGTCCCTATTCTTTTGTCTCTGTTTATTCTTTTGCCCTACCCAGGTACGTTGGGGGTTTGTTGCCTTTTGGGAGGTCTGAGGTCTTTTGCCAGCGTTCAGTAGGTGTTCTGTAGGAGTTGTTCCACGTGTAGATGTATTTCTTGTGTATCTGTGGGGAGGAAGGTGATCTCTGAGTCTTACTCTTCCGCCATCTTCCCTGAAGCCCACACAGATTTCTTAGCAGGATACAAAAAGCATTAGTTATAGAAGAAAAATATGATAAATTGGCCTTCAATTAAAAACCTCAGTTCATCTAAAGGCATCATTAGGAAAATCAACAGATAAGTCACAGACTGGGAGACATTGTCTGTAATCCATGTATCTGACAAAGAATTCACAACCAGAATATAAATAAGACCCGCTGTAACTAATAAATCAAAACCCACACCATCCACATAAGAAAATGGACAAGGGCTTCCCTGGTGGTGCAGTGGTTGGGGTCCGCCTGCCGATGCAGGGGACAGGGGTTTGTGCCCCGGTCCGGGAGGATCTCGCGTGCTGCGGAGCGGCTGGGTCCGTGAGCCATGGCAGCTGGGCCTGTGTGTCCAGAGTCTGTGCTCCGCAGTGGGAGAGGCCACAGCCGTTAGAGGCCCGCGTGCTGCAAAAATAAATAAATAAATAAAAAGAAAAAAGAAAATGGACAAAATAGTTAAATAAGCATTTTATTCAGAAGATATAAAAATGGACGACAAACACGTGAAAAGTACTCAACATCATTTGTCTTCAGGAGAATACAATTTAGAACCATAGTGTGATGTCATGTTACACCTACCAGAATGTCCCAAATTAAAACGACTGACAACACCAAATGCTGATGAAGATGTGGAGCAACTGGAACTTCCATACTTTGCTAGCAGCAATGTAAAACAGCACAACTATTTTGAAGAAACAGTTTGACAGTTTTTAATAAAATTAAATATATAATTACTTTATAACCCAGTAATCCTATTCGTGGGTATTTAGCCAAGAAAAACGAAAATGTATGTTAAAAAGACTTGTACAAGAATGTTCATACCAGCTTTATTTATAATACCCACAAAATGGGACTAAGCCACATGTCCATAAATAGAAGAATAGGAAAATAAAATTGAAAAATATTCACACAATGGAATACTGCATAGTTTTGAGAATGAATAAATTATTGCTAAATGCAACAATATTGGCAAATCTTAGAGGTATAATGAGTGAAAGCAGCTAGCCAAAAAAGAGCACAGTACTATATTATTTCTTTTATATGAAGTTCAAGAACAGGGAGAACCAATCTATAGTGATAGAAATCAGAATAATTATTGCCTCTGTGGAGGTGACTAGAAGGGGCAAAATAAGTTGCTCGGGTGATTAAAAAGCTCTATATCTTGGTTGGGGTTAAGTGAGCTTATATATAATTGTCAAAATTCATCAAATTGTACACTTAAGATCTGTATGTAAATGATAATTCTATTATAAAAAAAGAAAAAGAAGCCCCCCCCTCCCCGAATCATGGAACTGAATGCTGCAAAGAAAAAGAAAACTCTGCTGTAGCCTACATTCTATAATCCAATAGGTACAATTTCTTCAAAATTAACCTAGACTGGTAATTATCTTATTTAACAAAAATGTATTGTGTACCTCCTGTGTATGAGGCATGTTCTCTCATAGGAATTAGTGAACAGAGCAAAAAATAGCCTTGTTTTCATGTGCTTTACCTTTTAGGGGAAGTAAAGTATGGGGGTGGAGGGAAAAGCAAAATATAAGCAAGCAAACATCTTAAAGGATAAAATAATTTCAGATATGTGCCATGAAGAAAACTGACTGGGAGAAGAGGTAGGGGGGAAATATTTTAGATGACGTAATGAGGGAAGACTTCTTTGAGGAGGAGGTGACATTTGAGCTGAGTCTTAAATGATAAGAAAGAGCCAGCTGTGTGAAGATCTGTGGGAAGAGTATTTCAGGCAGAGGGGACAGCCAGTGTACAGGTCCTATGGTGACAGTACGTGTGGCACATTGAAAGAAAGGCAGAAGTTCTCTGTGTGACAGGGCATAGTCGGCAATGGCGAGAGGGGTAGACAGTAAAAGTGATCTTGTATCTGCTATTTTTGGCTATGTGGATTTTCACTGATTGTTTTGAATATAAATATCCCTGGCCAGTGTCCAAATCATTTTATGGATTTACATGAGAATATGCTTTGCAAACTGAAAATAACTAAATGCATTCGGTTATTATTGCTATTATTTTTTAAAAATTAATTTACTTATTTTTATTTATTTATTTTTGCCTGCGTTGGGTCTTCGTTGCTGCACATGGGCTTTCTCTAGTTGTGGCGTGCGGGGGCTACTCTTCGCTGGGGTGCACGGGCTTCTCATTGTCTTGGCTTCTCTTGTTGAGGAGCATGGGATCTAGGGACGCGGGCTTCAGTAGTTGTGGCTCGCAGGCTCTAGAGAGCAGGCTCAGTAGTTGTGGTGCACGGGCTTAGTTGCTCCGTGGCATGTGGGATATTCCTGGACCAGGGCTTGCACCCTGGTCCCCTGCATTGGTAGGCAGATTCTTAACCACTGTGCCACCAAGGAAGCCCCATTGCTATTATTTTTAATGATTAAATATTTGTATGCTTTCATCAGTAAGCCCTACTTGTAAAAACTCTGCTTTTTTATTGCTTAGTAATCAAAGTTATAGTGGAACAATTAGAAAACTATAGATAGAGACAAAAGAACTTTTTAAAAAGCCCTGTAGTTATCTTAGTTATATAACTCTGAACATAATCATATATATTAACTAACCATGTTGTACTGTTCTGAAAATTGATATCACTACTCTATTTCCATGTCACTTAATATGTATCAAAATATTATTTAAAAGGCTGCATAGTGAACCACTGTGCAAACGTACAATAATTAAATCCTGTAATCTTGAAAATTTAGGTTGTTTTCTCCTCTGCATCATCATAAATGATTGTGCATCTTTGCGCTCATCCCTAACTGCTTTTGGGATAGAGTTTTGGAATTGAAGTTCCTTTTGTTATATACTAATTGACCTTCCCAGTGTCTCTACCAATATAATGAACTGTTTCAGGGTAACTTTTTCCGTTATAAAAGTTACCTGGAAAAAATGACAGTCTTTCTATTGTTTTGTAGGCACATTCTGAACCAGGAAATGTGCTGTTTTGGTTTTTAGAAAATCAAGTCCAAGACAAAAGCTTTGTCTGAAAAAAAAAGAATAAAGTCTGTGCTTCAGTGGAAAAGTGTGGCTCAGGGGTTGACCCATTATGCTTCCTTCTTCCTGTTTGGCTAGTGTGTTACTGGAATCATTACGTGGTTGTATTACGAGGGGAAAGAATGAGAAGGAGACAGTGGTAATAGGATGAAGAGATTAGGTGCAGACAGAGCCTAGAAACAGGGTGAGGGAGATAGCATGAGCCTGCTGTGGTAGCACATGTCCACCTCCCAATCCCCTGAACTTGTGTTATTACACATGGCAAAGGGGACTTTGCAGATGTGATTAAGTTATGCATCTTGAGTTAGAGAGATCATCCAGGATTATCCAGGTGGGCTCAATGTAAGTATAGGGGTCCCTATAAGTGAAAGAGGGAGGCAGAAGAATCACAGTCAGAGAAGGAGATGTGACAACAGAAGTAGAGGTCAGGGTTATGCAGTTGCTGGCTCGAAGGAGGTAGCCTCTAAAAACTGGGAAAGGCAAGGAAATCCCCCAGAGCCTCTAAAAGGAATGCAGCCCTGCCAACACCTTGATTTTAGCCATTAAGCCACCAGGGAGATCCATTTTGGACTTCTTACCTCCAGAATTTTAAGATAATAAATTTGTTTTGTTTTAAGCCACTTAGTTTGTAATAATTAGTTATAGCAGCAGTAGGAAAGTAATACAGGGGATGAATTTAACAGGGGGAGTTAGGGAAGTTATGTGATTTGAAAGAATATTTGCAGAATGAGTTTGATGTTTAGGTGGAGAGACAATGATGAAGGTAGGTAACGTATGTGTGAAACTGCAGGGAGTGGGTAGATCTGAATAAGGTGACTTTTTTTTTTGCGGTACGCGGGCCTTTTTTTTTTTTTTTTTGTGGTATGCGGGCCTCTCATTGTTGTGGCCTCTCCCGTTGCGCAGCACAGGCTCCGGACACGCAGGCTGAGCGGCCATGGCTCACGGGGCCCAGCCGCTCCGCGGCACGTAGGATCTTCCCGGACCGGGGCACGAACCCGTGTCCTCTGCATCGGCAGGTGGACTCTCAACCACTGCACCACCAGGGAAGCCCGAGGTTGACTCTTGAATAAGGTTGACTCCAAGACCTGAATAAGGTTGACTCCAGAGGTCCCCCCCCCCCCCAGTACTTGTAATTTTCCTTCATAGCACTACTTGAAGTTAAATATATATTTATATAAATAATATATAATATGTTATCAATATATATTTATATTTTTATGTAATTATTATTTAACCTCTGTCTTGCATTCTAGATTGCAAAATCTATGAGGGCAGAGAGTGTTTCAATGATCATACTCTTCTGAGCAGTGCCATAATAACTAATTAAGAACAAATGGGCATGATAAAGGTTAAGGTGAATGAATAAACTGGGGGAAGAAATTGATGATGGGTAAATAGAAAATAATAGAAAATCTAATAAGGAGGGAACCTAACATATAGCCAACTTCTTGTAGATGTAAAACTCCTTACATTGGCTATAGTGACTTTTAGCCAGCAGGAGGTACCATTCTCTTTTGCAGTTCTGCTGGCATAGTGATTGATTAAGATCAGGTGGGGGCTTTGGAACTAGACTTCTTTGATTCAAATCCATATAGCTATGCATACTGTTCCTTGTATAGGTCTCTAACATGCTCAAACGTGATACATGTCAGATAAGCTGGGCTAAAGTATAGCAAAAGGGTCCATCCATCCATTCATCCAGTTCAGTGGTTAGGAGAGCACAAGTAATGGAGTCAGGGTTCTGTCTCAGCTCTGCCAATTACTATGTGGCCTTGGGTAAGTTACTTAAAACTCAATTATTTATAAAACAGGGACACTAATAGGGTTGTGTTGTTGTAAGAATTAGATATAAAACTATTAGAATAATTTCTGGCACATAGTCATTGATAAATATTATCTATTATTATTATTATTAATTGAATAGCATCAACTTTAGTTTAATAGAAAGAAGCAGAAACCAAGTCTGCTGCTAACAGCTGTGTGACTGTGGCCAGATTTTTCCTCTCTGGTTAGGCGAAGGGATTGTTCTACACCAGTGATTCTCAATCTTTAATGCACAAATGAACTGCTTGAAGGTCTTTGGAAAATGCAGGTTCGATTCAGTAGGTCTGGGGTAGAAGATGAGATTCTGCACTCCTAACACACTCCCAGGTGATGCTGGTGGTTCAAGGACCACACTTTGGGAGGCAAAGAACTAGACAAGCTCTAAGTTCTAGCATCAATATTTCTGCTGTTGGTATCATCATCCTGCTAGTTTCCCAGGCTATATAAATCTTGCGGTTTACATCAACTTTTTCTTCCTTCTCATTGCCTAAATCCAATCTTTTTTTTAAAATTTTTTTTTTTTACTGATTTTGTTTCCTCTTTGAAAATGTCTTTTCAATGACCTCTGAACCTAAATTATGTTAGAATAATTTAGAAAATTGACACAACTGCTTGATTATGTAGCCATTAAAAATTGTTAAGAATCTTAACATGGCAAAAGTTGTATAATTTAATATCATGAATATAAAAACATACATCATGTATGAGTGAATCTAGGGAGATCCCCTTCTCCCACCTGATGCTATGTAAAGGGGAAAAAAAAGCAGGAAGGAAATGCCCTAAAGGGGTTGAGTTTGGATGATAGAAATATGGTTCTCTCTAGGTATGTATGTTTTCCTTTCTTTTTCTATAGTTTCTTTAGTGAATACGTATCATTTGGAAAATGAAAACATTGTTTTCAAAGAATTATCAGACCAGAATCCTTCCAATTCAAAGGTATTTCTGGAACCCTTAGGGACGGTTGGCCTCCTTTCTCTCATAAGTGTCTTTATAGACTCCCCTCTTTATTCTTTGTCTTCTGGCTTCACTGAGAGGAAAGTCCCCAGTCTCCAAAAAGATTTTTCATTTCATCTCCCCTGTGAACAGAAACTCATTTTTTCCCCCAGCTCCTGCCTGACTGAAGGGATTAACCTCTTTCCTATACTTTAACACAGTACAGAATACTCGTCCCTGCACCACTGGGTCTCACTTCCAATGGCTACTGAGGGCATAGGCCCAGAGTTCTGACACCATCAAGAATCTTGCCCCAACTCCTTTGGGTCTGCTTTACATAAAAGGACAGGGGGAGAGTGTGGAAGGATGAAGTCAGATGTTGCCCAGCTGCAGCTTATGCCAGAAACAACTTGGGATGCAGTTCTACAGCTGCAAAGCAAACCAAGCAGCCAGCCATGTCCACAGCCGCTGAATCTCCAAGGGGAAAAGAGCCATAGGGCCAGATGTTACTTCTAGAAAAAAATTGCTGTGCAGATCTTGGCCCCTGAATGGTGCATCTGTCCAACTTATCTTCCACTTGGTCATAGATAATAAAAACTCTGCTAGGAAGGCCTGAAAAAAAAACAAAGAAGGAACATAACTTGTCTATGAAAAGAAAGTCATGAAATACATGTTTTTGCCAAAGCATTTATTTTGGAGTTTCTCAGATTTCTTAGCTTGAATTCATATTGAAATGTCCTTTCTGGGAGGAAAAAAGTCTTTTTATCAGCTGCTGATGCATGTTCCTCTTGATTCCAGTTTTTATTCCCATAGGGTATGTGGATGAGGCTTGGTTATTCCTTAGAGGAGAGAAGGAAAGCCCTTTTCTTGCCCTCGATTCTAGACTTTTCCAGAACAGATCTTATCCTACTGTTAAGCCATTGTACTTTCCAGGTCAGCTGGGTATGTTGGACAGGTTGTTTACTGCTGAAGGGTGTCTGATTGAGGAATATGGAGGAGGCTGGAATCTAGCTGGTGTTCTAGATGCTAGGCTGTGCCCTACACAGCTCTGCAACCAACTGGGAGGGACATCTTTTTATAAAGAACACAAAGATGCTGTCCACTTGCCAAGAGCTGTGTCGATAGGTTTACCTTTGAATGGACAGGATGCCTTTTCCTCATTAGCATAAAGTGTTATGTGGGCTTATAGGCCAACCTAACCCTTAGACCTCCAAACTGGGGTCACCATCCTTTCAGCTGCTGGGCCAGCAGCACCCAAGTCTTCATCCTGACTGCAAATAGAGAGCTTGTAGGACTCTGCCCAGGGGTCAGAGCACCAAGTCTGGCTCTGAACAGTGTCTCCATTCTGATTAGGGAGGCTTTTCCCTGAGACCCAAGCTTCCCATTTATACTTAAGAGATATACTTTCTTGCCTTATTTTTTGACCCAGATTGATGTCTCAGATACATGCCTGGTGTCTTGGTCCCTTTAAACCCAGGAACCTGTTTTGGTCTGGCAATTCGGTGTGCTGAGGAGTCAAGCACTGCCCCTGCTCCCCAACCTGGCTGGTGCTCCGAGTTTCCCCCGTGGCTCGTTCTTGCTTGGATCTCAGAACGTGACCTGCTGCACGGTGAATCTCCCCTTATTGTTCCACTTGCTTGTCTGCATGCTCCTGCCAATTTGTCTTATGTTCCTGAAGCTGACAGCTTGCCTGACCATCTCCTTTCTCTGTTGCTATGAATCATCTGGATAGTGCGTTCTCTTTCTTGGCCTGAGCTTGTCCTTAAAGCCTAGCTGTCTTCATTGGGTGGGTCTGGTTCTCTGTCTGTTCTTCCCTAGGGTGCCTCATCCTACCTCAGGGAAGGGGGCACATACTTGGCCATCCTTTGAGATGAGGCGCTTAGCTCTGAGAAGGCCCAGCTTTATGTGACCAAATAACCACTTAAGTATTATAATAAATACTTCCTAAAACTATCTCCCTACCAGGTACACAGTGTCTGAAATTCTACCAAAGGCATTGCTCCCTCCAGGAGTCCTCTGCAAAGGTAAGGAACAGTGACCAGTCAGTCACAAACACTCATCACCAAAGTTAGTAATATCATGATCTTCCCTAACGACAGGAATCCAGAGTGGTATGTGGGCATAAGAGGTCTGGGGAGAGCCGAGCAGAAGAGACTTATACAAGGAACAAGTAGCGGGCTGGCGGGGGTGGGCACTGAGGACAAATATCCCATTTTTCTGCTTTTATGTGGTCCCAGTCTTGGGCAAACAGTTCACATAACTTTACGCTTTGATGTGGTTTGGAATATCATGGAGGCTGAGAGCAGACTGGACAAAAACATTGTCTCTTGGGGTTAATAGAGAAAGAAACAGAAACAGGATTTGGTCATTATTTGGAAGTAAGCAGAAAAACTGAGGAAAGAACCATAACTTCACCAATTCAATAGATTATCATGTAAAACAGGGATCAAAAAATGGCTAGTGTCAGAAATGCATTAGGAACAGAGGTCAGGGAAAGGATGCAGGATTACAGGTAAGGCAACCTGCAGTTAGTCCTCACATCTCCAGCATTAAGCTTTGAATGTGATGTACACCCTCAGACTCTCACAGACTGTCTCTGGCACAGGTTGGAGTGCCTCACTTCCTCCATGTTAATAAGGGTAGTATGGACTGCGGGGAAGAGCTTAATATGTGATTACTAGGTCACTCAGTGGGGCTGAAGACCTCCCACTGATTTTTCTGAATCACTAGGGTTGCTTCATGGAAATTAACCTTGAGAGGTAGTGATCCAGAGGGGCAGGAACATGGCTTTGGTGTCAGCCAGGACTGGGTTCTCTCTAGTCCTGGCTCAACTATTGATACTTACTAGTTGTCAGAGCCAGAGCGCTTAACCTAAGCCTCACTTTCCTCATCTGTAAACTGGTGCTAAAATAGTAGCTACGTCAGAGGGTATTATGAGGATCGCATATGTTGTTACATGGTATGATATCACAAGGCTTCAAATAGAATGCCCGGCAGAGGGTGAGTGTGAATGGTGCCTCTGTTTTGGAGGAATTCCCTATTTTATTACAACACAACCTGGTATTCCTGTCAGCAGAGCTTCTCAGATGTCCAAAGAAGTCATAACACTTTTCATTTTTGAAACCTCTGGTATATGAAGAAGTGAAATACAAAAGCAGATACACAGTTTACGTAATTGTATTTAACAAATCAATGTTGGTAACACATGCATGCACACCCAAATAGTATCATGCAACATGATTGTATTCATGTGATCCTGGTGCCCTACAGGGTGGTCTGGAAGGGATCCAAGTTTAAAGTTGTGTGGGGAATGTCTTTCAGTTCTGTTTGTGTCATTCTGTAACTGAATGTTTAATCTTAATTGGAGATAAAGTGAAATAAAGTGAAAAGTCTAAATTTGAGACTTGGGCTCATGGCCCTCCTAGCCCCTCATGTGATAAGTTCCAGCATTTAGAGAAATCTGAGCTGTATAGACAGACCACTATTCTGTTTGTTTCTGCTGGTGGAAATCAGAGAGTGTCTGCTGTTCTCTTATCAGTGCAACAAAGTGTAGGCTGAACTCGTCTTTATTTCAGGAAAATTGTGATGTACAATGAGAACTGGAATAGGAAGAGGAGTACTGCCTTAAGGTTTGATTCCAACGACCAGCACTAGGAGATGCAGAGGAAGGTGCTTTTCTTCCCCAGGATTCAATGTCCTGTCATTTGAATGACAGGGCTGGGATTAGCTCTTCCCAAGGTCTCCACTCTGACTTCTGTGATCCTGTTTGTGTGTGGAGTTTGCACATATGCATGGGGCATGCTTTCTTAAAGGCTGATATAATCTAGCAGAGTAAAAGATTTGATTTCACAATTTTCAGGTCAACTAAGTTAATTATAAAAGGTAATAAGTGGGTAGTTAATTAATCACTAAGTTGCTTATAGAGGTTTTTCCTTGAAATAAAATTAATGCTTTTCTTTAGGTCAATAGCTTTCTTTACAAGATCTAAAACATCAGGGAAAGCAGTGAATCTGGAGATGGAAGGAGTAAGGAATCAAATCTGAAAAGACTTATGGTTAGAAAGGGATGAGTCTGGGATAAAAATCAATAACAAGGTCTTCAGATACAACCCCAGGACCCCATTAGATGTTTTTCCATTCAGTCTTTACTTCTTTCATTTTCTCACTGTGTTTCCATTTTAGCTTTATTATCGTCTTCTCTAACTGTTTTTGTCCATCCACTATTCCACTTTTGTCTTTTCATTTTTTTTTTTCTTTTTTCGGTACGCGGGCCTCTCACTGTTGTGGCCTCTCCCGTTGTGGAGCACAGGCTCCGGACGCGCAGGCTCAGCGGCCATGGCTCACGGGCCCAGCCGCTCCGCGGCATGTGGGATCTTCCCGGACTGGGGCACGAATCAGTGTCCCCGGCATTGGCAGGTGGACTCTCAACCACTGCGCCACCAGGGAAGCCCCTTTTAATTTTTTAACAAGTTCAAAGTGTAAAGCATAATGACTTGACATATATCTTTTGAAATGATTACCATAATAAATTTAGGTAAGATCTATCATCTCATATAAATACAAAAAATTTTTTTTCTTGAGTGATAAGAACTCTTAGGATCTACTTTGTACATTTTAAAATTTATATAGTATAAGGTTTAAATTGGCAGATGGTAGAATACTCTTGGACAAGAAGAAAATCCTATCTATGAAAAAATTTTGACTTTTTATTTTTCCTCTCTGCAAACAGTGATTAGATGGAAAGTGGGAAATATTTTCCAGTAAATAACTCACATATTTGGACATGTTTAGATGAGGGATGAGAAAATAAATATATAACGTTATACATTTGAAGTTAATAACTTTATTTGAAGAAGAAGTTAAAAATCTATATTTAAGGTCTTTTGTGAACGTGATTAATTCATTAAAAATAGGAGGGGGTATTCAGAGGAAAACATTAGAAAGAAAAGGAAAAAAATTATGCTGTGATTTAAAAAGTTTGAAAGATTATAGCAAAAAGGCACTTAATAGAGTTAATTTTTAAAATTTACTTGAATAAAAATCTTTTGGCTAGAGCAACAGATTTCTCTACAAAATATTATTCACATAAGTTATTCAAACATAATGGTAAATTTACTATGATTCCAGATCAAGACAGATCTTGGGTGAGTTATGGGTGTGCCAGTCATGGTTCGCAAATTTCACCCTTGAGAGTTTTATTCCTTTAGATTCTGAAGATCTTTTGTCCCTCTGAGGTCCCCAGTAAAAATTCAAATATTTCTGAAGGGTATGGTTGGTCCTTTATGCGTTTTGAGGGAAAGGGTGGTATCTGAGCGTGGCACAGGACCTGGAAGAGGGCTCACAGGGGCATAATCCCCTCTATTTCACCCATGTAGCAAGAACTATATTACCAGTGCTGTGTGGAAGGCTAAAGGCTGAGAGGCAGAACAATAACTCATTAATTCAAATTCTGAGGGTTATCTTGATGAGAAGGGCAGGGAATTCATTCTTGGAAAGTGAATGCATAGATTCCAGGGAAAAGAATAATGACCACCAAGTGCATGGAATACTTGGCATCACCATTCATAGAGATTTCCTTTGTTCATAACTGAATCCAACCTACTATTTAGAGAAGTCACTAAGTGAATCTGGGGAACTAAAAATTCAGTTCATGCCTTTGGCTAGGGGGTCACTGGGTATCTTTCTCCACCTAGTGGCCAATGGCTCCCGACCACAGAGTTAAAAGACAATTGGTTATCATGGCAATGAAACAGGCAAGGTTTCTTGTTTTGCGATACTAGGCTATCAGATCCTAGAATGAAGAAGATATTTAAGCACATGTTTGGAAAAGCCAGTGGGCGAATTAATAATTAGCTTGGCTTACATAGCTTCCATTGTTCAGTTGACATGCTTTGCATTCTAGAGGAGAAAGAGCAGTCAGGAATGCTTGCTGTTAAGTAATGCACAAATAGAGTTAAAGCTTGAGGCCAATTTCATGATACCAAATGTTCACATTATAAAACTCACTTTTCAAGGACAGAAAAAGATAAGAAGAAGAGATGTAAAGAAACTTAAATTCTTAGTTTTATGTGAGTTTTGGATAATCAGTTTCAATTATGCTCTGGGCACACTGCAGGTGCTCAGTAAAAGACTTTGGTATTGAATTGAATTTGATGGATCTGCCTGTGCCTCAATTTTTAAATTGCTCTTGTTGTTTCTACTTTTCCCAACTAAAATCATACTCCACTAAAAACAAATGCATATTTAAAAATATGTATGTAATGAGCATTTTTCAGTTGTTTTCATGTTGGTCTCTGCAATATTTGACGCTGTTGGCTACTCCCTCCTTCTGGAAACTTTTCTCTTCCTCTCTGCTCTGGTTTCCATGACACCACCCTCTCCTGCTTGCCTCCTAGCTCCCTGGCAGGATTATTTTGTGTTTGCTTTCCAGTGTCACCCTTCTATCGTGGTCTCTTTAATACTACTGTGGCCTAAGGTCCTATTCTTAGCCCTCTTCTTTTCTCCATTCAACTTGTCTTTCTCTATGATCACATATTAATATTTGAACTCTAATGTAGGTACTGGTGGTTCCAAAGTCTCCATCTCCAGCTCTTACCCATTCTCTCCTAAGTTCCAGACCCAAATTCCTACCTGTCTGTTGGTTATCTCCACCACAGTACCCTGTAGGCACCTAGAACCCTGTGAAGTCCTAACTGAGCTCATTATTTTGTGCCCTTCTGCTACTTGCACTCTTGCTGGCATTGCCTATCTGGGTATGTGTCATTATTATTCAGTATTCAGGATCCAAAGGATGAATAGTGTTTGTCTTCCTACAGCACAGAGTTGATTCTGTTAACAAAATTAACATTAATAATAAGAACTATGATTTATTAAGCAGTAACTATTTTCCATTCGCTGTGCTTGGTGTTTCATACATTGTGCCAGATAATTTCTGAACCTAATGCCTACATCAGTTTTTATTTTTTATTATTATTATTTTTTTGTGGTTCGCGGGCCTCTCACTGCTGTGGCCTCTCCCGTTGCGGAGCACAGACTCTGGACGCGCAGGCCCAGCGGCCATGGCTAACGGGCCCAGCCACTCTGCGGCATGTGGGATCCTCCTGGACCGGTGCACGAACCTGTGTCCCCCGCATCAGCAGGCGGACCCTCAACCACTGCGCCACCAGGGAAGCGCCTACATCAGTTTTTAGTGCAGCTATGATGAAAAGTTCTGTGCTTGTTGCTATTATCCCAGCTCAAGGACATGCCTCAGCTGTCCTGCCTCAGGGCTTCCTCTGAAGCTGGGGAAGGCTGCTGAGCCAGCGAACAAGCCAGCCATGTTGTGAGAGGAAAGTTAAGCTCCCAGGAGAGAACCTCACGAATGAGGAGTGGGAGTTTGTGGACTAATGCCCCAGCTTTCCATCCTTTAAAGGTATAACTCTGAGGGCCATTCTATAAGGCTCTTCAGAATGCTCCCTGCAGGATTGAGCCCCAGTTGCTTGGAGTAGTAACCAGTCCTAGAATGCATCCTTAGTGGGCTTGGAGTTTCTCCCTCATTAACTTACAATCCTGGCTCCCAACAAGCTACCTGAACCCAAACCCATTTTAGTCTCAACTTCGGGAGAACCCAAATTGAGACACACACATTTAATCCTCACTATAGACCTTCTTATGAACTAATACCAGCCTTAGCCCCATTTTATAGATGAGGAAACTGAGGCACAGAGAAGGTTACTAAACTTGCCCAGGGTTATTCAGCCTACTAGTTGAAGAACTGGCAGTCTGACTCCAGAACCTTCTGTCTGCCAAAACAGTGATCTGAGGGGCAAGCAAGAGAATAGCTGGGGAGGATACCCTATTGGCTCTGATATCCATACATCACTGGCCCTTCAATGTCAACAGATTTTTTCCTCAGCTTTTTCCAGTTTGATGATGAAAATTCTCAGGAGATTTTTGGTTTTATGAAAAAGTAGAATGGAAAGATTGACAGTTTTAAATATATGTGCCTCTAAAAAAAAAAAACAAAGTAGACTTGTATTTTATGACAAATTTAAAGGATATTGATGATTTATAAGGGAAAATAAGAATGATTTTTGAAATTTTTTGACACTGTGTACTTGAGGTTAATGCTTGGATGTTCTTGTGGATCTCTTTGCTTTAAAAACAGAGGTATCTAAAGTGTTTCCATAAAATGAGCACTCAGCTTCATTGTGAAAAAGCATTTTAAAATGTAGATAAAATGCTGATAAGCATTTTAGAAACATTAATGGTTCCTTGTATGATCATACTGAATCAGACAAAGGAGAAGTCAAAGATGTGAATTCACCTTAATTTAGAGTAGCAGATGGGTTTTGAAACTTTTTTGAAATTGGATGTAAAACGAGGAAAAGGAACCATGCTTTGCCCCAGGTTCTTTAGATACGTGATCTCCTTTCACTTTCCAACAACTCTGCAAATATTTCTGTCATTTTTCTTGTCTGGCAAATGAGGAATTAATTTGAAAGGATTTGACAAATTCCTCTTAAGTCACACAGATATTAAGTGGGAAGCTGGGATTTAAGCCTGGTTTGAGTGGCTCTCCAAACCACACTCCCATTACATTGCCTGGGAAATAGAATGTAGAAACAAGATGCAAGGATTTTGCAGATGCAAATTTATAATGAGAAATCACTGTATATATGTTGTTCCAGATTATATGGTATGCCACCTAAAGGCGGATGGTGTGTTATAGGATATGCATAAATACATTTTGGTGGATCTTGAATTAAAGAAGGCAGTGACCTCCTATGGAATGGCTACTTGCAAAATTCTTCTGACAATGTTCACAAGAACAATCAAGGATTCTATATACAATAAAATCTCAAAAGTATTCCAATTTAGAAAGCTACCGACCTTGGCTAAATTATTACATTGAAAGAAGTTAACTTGTCTTGCTTTTATGAGAAAAGTGTCCAATGTGAGATGTTATGTTTATTTAATTATTTATTTTTAATTAAAATATAGTTGGTTTACAATGTTGAATTCATTCCAGGTGTACAACATAGTGATTCAATATTCTTATAGATCATACTTCATTTAAAGTTATAAAATATTGCCTGTATTCCCTGTGCTGTACAATATAGCCTTGTATCTCATTTATTTTATACATAGTGCTATGTACCTCTTAATCTCCTACCCATAGCTTGCTCCTCACCCAGCCCTCTTCCCACTGGTAACCACTAGGTTGTTCTCTGTATCTGTGAGTCTGTTTCTGTTTTGTTGTATTCATTCATTTGTTTTATTTTTTAGATTATACATATAAGTGATAATGTACAGTATTTATCTTTCTCTGAAATTTCACTAAGCGTGATACCCTCCAGCTCCATCCATGTTGTTGCAAAATTCCATTCTTTTTTATGGCTGAGTAATATGCCACTGAATATATATGCTACATCTTCTTTATCCATTTGTCTGTTGATGGAAACATGGATTGCTTCCGTATCTTGGCTATTGTAAATAATGCTGCTATGAACATTGGGGTGCACGTATCTTTTCAAATTAGTGTTCATTATTTTCTGGATATATACCCAGGAATGGAATTGCTGGATCATATTGTAGTTCTATTTTTAATTTTTTGAGGAGTATCCATACTGTTTTCCATAGTGCCTGCATCAATTTACAATACATTCCCACCAACAGTGTACAAGGATTCCCTTTTCTCCACATCCTCTCCAACATTTGTTATTTGTAGACTTTTTGATGATAGCCATTATGACAGGTGTGAGATGATATCTCATAGTTGTTTTGATTTACATTTCTCTAATAATTAGGGCTGTCGAGCATCTTTTCATGTGCTTTTTTGGCCATCTGTATGTCTTCTTTGGAAAAATGTCTATTAAGGTCTTCTGCCCATTAAAAATTTTTTTTGATAAATTGAGTTGTATGAGCTGTTTATATATTTTGGATATTAACCCCTTGTTGGTCATATCATTTTCAAATATTTTCTCCCATTCTGTAGGTTGCCTTTTCGTTTTGTCAGTGGTTTCCTTTGCTGTACAAAAGCTTTTAAGTTTAATTAGATACCATAACTTTGTCTTAGGAGGCAGATCCAAAAAAATATTGCTATGATTTATGTCAAAGTGCCCTGCCTATATTTTCTTCTAGGAGTTTTATGGTTCCAGGTCTTACATTTAGGTCTTTAATCCATTTTTAGTTTATTTTTGTATATGGTGTGAGGAAATGTTCTAATCTCATTCTTTTACATATAGCTCTCCAGATTTCCCAGCATTACTTATTGAAGAGACTGTCTTTTCTCCATTATATATTCTTGTCTCCTTTGTTGTGGGTTAATTGACCATAGGCGTGTGGGCTTATTTCTGCACTCTCTATTCTGTTCCATTATCTATGTGTTTGTGTTTGTGCCAGTACCATACTGTTGATTACTGTAGCTTTGTAGTATAGCCTGAAGTCAGGGAGCCTGATTCCTCCAGATATTTTCTTTTTTCTCAAGATTTCCTTGGCAATTTGCAGGCTTTTGGGGTTCCATATACATTTTAGGATTATTTGTTCTAGTTCTGTGAAAAATGTCATGGGTATTTTGATAGGGATTGCATTAAATCTGTAGATTGCTTTGGGTAGTATGGCCATTTTAACAGTATTAATTCTTCCAATCCATGAACGCTGAATATCTTCCCATTTCTTTGTATAATTTTCAATTTGAGATGTTATCTTTCATACTAGTGGTTGGCACATAGACCAAATCTGGTCTTATCCCTGTTTTTGTACATTCCATGAGCTAAGGGTTTTTAAATTACTGAATGGTTTTTAAAAAATCAAAAGAAGAATAATATTTCATGCCATTTAAAATTAAATGAAATTCAAATTTTAGTGTGCATAAGTAAAGTTTTACAGTCATACTCATGCATTTTTGTATTGTTTATAACTGTTTTTGCATATCTGAGTTGAGTAGTTGTGGCAGAGATTGTATGGCTTACAAAACCTAAAATATTTACCCTGTTTTATGCTATTTGGTGGCTGAAGGTAATACTTGGAGCACTCGTTTCCTATGGCTTGATTTCCTAAAAAATCATTAAAATGTCCAATGCAAATACACTCTACATCAAAATGCTAATGTGCATGTACATTTTATTTATACATGATTGATTTTCTTCTCCAGTTTCATGATAACACTACCTGAAACTTTATCTTTCAGAGTCAGCTCCAATAATAAATAACTATAGGGAGTGAGGACTGAATTCATATGGGGAGTGGGTCATTCTTTGGAAAGCCATTTGCCTTGTAGGAATCATATTAACAGTGGTTATAATGGTGACCTAGCACTTTAGAGTTTAGAAATCACCTGTATTTACGAAGTCACATTTAATCTTGATATTTAACTTTGTGAGATCGTATTATGATTACATTCTCTTTTGTTTACAGATAAGGAAACTGAGGCTTTGTAAGATTAATTGACTTGTCCAAGATCCCCAAATCAGTAAGTGTCATCCAGACTCAGAGTATTTAATTTTCTTTTCTTTGTTTTTTTGAGAGGAGAGATTTTATTGTTAAATAGAAACATTTATGTTTTTATATCTCTAAACTATAAGAATGTTTTGTTATCAAAAAAGTGATGGGAATTTACTTAAAAGAACAGTTTTTAGAATTTTGATTTTATTTTTGGACTGCTTTACTATTTCTGGTGTTCTTCAAAGCAACATCCTTTTATCACTGTAATTGCCAATATTTTATGCCAATTAAACTTCCAGCAGTGAGATAGATTTTACAAGTAGTGATGCATGTGAGTGTATACTAAAATTATTTTTACTTGTATGAGGAAATATGTTCATTTGATTATAGAAAAATTTCCATTTTAGTATTTTTATGAATGAAAACCAATATTTCAAATGAATAAAATATATTAAAAAGAAAAGAATCAATGTCCCAAGGCACATGAATGAATTAACAGTGTCTTAACAAAGAGTTTATTTGGATGTGTAGTTTACTAAAGATATTAATGAAGAATATCAAGCATTTTATGAGGTATTGGTGAAAGGGAAGAAGTCTTGTGCCTTTAATAAGTTCATGGTTTATGGAGAGATTAGCATGTGAAGCAATAATTACAATATATCTCAGGTTGATACATGTTATCATGAAAATCTGTGTAAAAGTGCTGTGGGTACTAATTAATTCTGACTGTAAATGGAGAATATTGTCAAAGGATGTGTTGAAGAATAGAGTGAATAGATGGTTTCACCTAAGTAGAAAATATAGAAGAAGGGAAGTTTGGGGGATGGAGAGTGAATGACTCGGTGAGTAGGGTGGGGGTAAGGAGAAATTATTGAGTTTGGCTTGGACACGCTGAACCATGAACAGTTTAAGTAGGGGCTAACACAGGAAAACAGATGGTTGCAATATTTTGTGAAAAGGGCTGTGATCAATAGCATGAGGTACCAAAGGAGGACAGAAGACAGGCACTGACTTTGACCAAGAGAGGAAGTCTAGAAGAGCTTCCTGAAGGAAGGGACCTCTAAGCAGAGATTTAAGGAAAGAGCAATTGTCTGGATAACATTGGTGGACCAGGGCTGTCATGTATGACTGTGTAGACACTGTGAAACTCCAGGGGATGGTGGTCACATAGACTCAGATGTGATTGGAGTTCTCCTGGAGTTCTTCAGTGCATAGCCTACACAACCATATATGCTGCACCTGTATGGGAATTGGGTGTTCTGGGTAGAAAGGAATGAAAGAGGGAGAAGGTTCCAGGCAGAGTAGGCCAGAAGGCAAGATAAGGGCTCTGAGGCAGGAGAAAGCATGACATGGTCAAGGAACCAAAAATGGATTTAAGTTTCTGTTGTGCAGTTCAAGAATGGGATAGGGATGTAGAGGAGAAATTGTTACTGACCCTTTCAAGTGGGTCCTAAGCAAGGATCCTCCTGCCAATAGAATGAGACCAAGTTCAGTAGATAAGCAAAGGAAAGCTTTAGTTTTTGATCAAAGAATGGAGAAATATGAGCTCACGCTCTAGGGCACACTCCCTGGCAGGCAGGCTGTGGGTGGGGCTGCCTTATAGGGGTCTTGTCGATGCGGAGGGGGTGGAGTTCTTGTGGGGCAGGCGCAGCTGCGCTGTTCAGGCTCCAGGTTGCAGTGCCGGGCGCAGTGTCTCTCCACTCGGCCCACCACCATCTTGAGTGGCCCGCCCAGCTGAGGTGTCGGTGCATATGTTTTGCACCAGGAACTCTGGTCTGAAGGGCTAGGTGCCAGGCCTCTTCATGCAGGCTCTTATGAGCATGTGAAACTAGACAAGGCACCAAGGGAAAAAAACGGTTAGACTTTATTTTATTTCCCAGATTCTATCTTTATTTCCTGGGAATTGTTAATGGGCTTTGTCAGTAACAAATCCCTCCTCTGCCTTTTGTCCTCCTCATTCTTGAGGGCGCTGAGGGGCGCAGGTCTGTCTTCTATAACTGCTTCCTGCAGAGTCTGGGCATCGTCGTAACCCCTGGTGGAGGAGCAGAACTTCTCCCCAGCCGCCTTTAGATGTGTGTGATTGTCTCCTGGCCTCAGTCCAAACTGTTCTATCCCTGAGCAACCAACATTAGTTAACCTTTCGGAGACAAAGGATACCAGACAATTTCAGATGCTTGGCGCATATACTAGCAAGAGAATAATGGTCATAAGTCAAATTTTTCCTAAAACGAAAGTATCTAGTTCTTTTGCCTGAAGGCACAAGTGTGCCCTGCTATCCAGGTTCACTGCCCTGGCCTGAATATCACTGGTCACACTTCTGTTTTTCGGAAGAGAAGCTTCAGGTGAGAGAGAGAGGTTCACACCAGCAGTCGGGGGGTCCATTGCCTCAGGTTGTCTTTCTGGAGGCTGGGACTTGGGTTCCCCTCTTCACTCGAGTGTGATGTACCCCTGGAGTTACCCCTGCAACTTCAGGGCAGAATGGGTGGTTGGGATTACCAAGTGGGGTCCATTTGCTTAGGAGTGAGCTGATTTTGCCGGCTGCTGGTTTTCCAGGGTTTTAGGTTCACCCAGTCTCCTGGCCAGAACGGGTGCAGGGCCAGGTTGGTGGGTGCAGGCAGCACCTGGTTACCATATTCATGAGGGCTTTCGTGGTTGCTCCTATCTGGAGGGCATACTTGAGTTGTTCTGTTTCAAGGGGGTTAAAGTGTCCCTCCTCTCGGGATTAGGGAATGGGTCTACCATACATGAGTCAAATGCACTAAACTTATCCCTTGGGGCTAACTGCGTGCAGAGCAGGACAATGGGAAGCAACTTAATCCAACTTTCTTGAGTCTCCTGACATTGCTTGGCTAAGGCTTGTTTCAAGGTCTGATTTGATCTCTCTACTTTCCCCCGATGACTGGGGGCCTTCAGGCTGAGTGCAATGTCTGTTTTAGCCCAGGGCACTCATTATTCCCTTTTCACTCGAGACACAAATGCTGGACCATTACCACTTTGTGGGGATCCTGGGAGCCCCATACTGAGGGGTATTTCTCTTAATAATGCCTTAGCCACTTCAGCTGCCATTTCAGTTGTAGCAGGGAATGCTTCTATCCACTCAGAACATGTGTCTACTAGCACAGAGAGATAACTGACGTTGCCCGTACTCTCGGCATGTGAAATCAGTCTGCCAGTCTTCCCCGGGAGACGTCCCACTGGTCTGAATGGGCCTAATCTAGGGTCTCTGGGGGGTCTGGTGCTGGGGCTGTTCACTGTGCAGATGGCGCAGGTCTCAACTATCTGACTGATTGTACTTTTCATGCCAGGAGTTACTATGACCTCAACTAACCAATTACATAGGTCTTCCCTTCTGCAGTGAGTTTCTTGATGAGCCTCCCTGATGGCTTGACAAGCTGCAGTTTGGGGAAAGAATTATTGCCCATGTTCATTAACTAGCCACACATGGCCTCCTAGATCTCTGTGGAAGCCCCATTTTTGGGTTTTATCTAATTCTTCCTTGTGTGGATTGGGGAATAATTGGATGGATCTGGCCTTCGAGGTATGAGGGGTAGTGGCCAAGTTACTTTACTTGTTCTAGGGCTGCCCTTCTGTCAGTTGTATCCACCTTGTTGTTTCCCTTTATTACCTCTGCACCCACCTTTTGGTGACTCCCCCAGTGAATCACTGCCACCTTTTCTGGAAGCTGTACTGCTTCTAAGAGCTTCAGTATACTTAAGCCATGTTTCATTTGTTTATTCTCCACAGTAAACATACCATACCTCATTTCTTCCACATGTGCTTGTTGGTTGGCATATGCGTACTGGGAGTGTGTGTAAACATTTACCACCTTCCCTGTCCTGAGCATTAAGGCTCCTGTGAGGGCTACCAGCTTGGCCTTTTGGGCAGAAGTCCCTGGGGGTAGGCTTCTTATTTCTATGACTTGGGTCTATGAGGTTGAGACTCTTAGGACTGTGTATCCTGCCAGTCTTTTTCCCTCTCTGATAAAACCGCGGCTGTTTGTGAACCATCCCTCTTTGGTGTTTGGGAGAAGCTCACTTTCCAGGTCAGTATGACTGGAATAAATCATGTCTATGGTTTCTATACACTCATGCACCAGGGTCCCCATTTCTGTGGGTGGCAGGGTGGCAAGATTTAGTGTGTGACAGGTTTTTATGGTAGCCACTGGTTCGTCTAAAAGCAGAGCCTGAACTTGAATCAACCTTTGGGGGATAGCCATTCTGTTCCCCTAGAAATTACTAAACCCTAAACCTGGTGTGAAGTCCATATAGTGACTGGCTGACCACACATTAACTTTTCAGCTTCCTTTAGGGTTGTAGTAGCTGCTACTTCCTGTAGGCAATGAGGCCATCCCTTAGTGGTTTGATCTAATTGTTTAGAGAAATAAGCAACCACCAGAGTAAGGGGTCCCAGTTTTTGAGCTAATACCCCAGAGGTGATTCCCCTTCTCTCATGAATGTAAAAGTCAAAGGGTTTAGCAGAATCTGGGAGTGCCAGGGCAAGGGCCTGAAGTAATTGCTTTCTCAATTCTTGAGAGGCCCCTTCACATTCTGAATTCCATCCAAAAGGATCATCATCCTTTCCCTTCAATTTTTCATATAGAGGCCTAGCTATTAGACTATAGTTAGGGATCAGATGCAGCAAAACCTGGCCATCCCCAGGAAACCCCTAAGCTGTCTTCTAGTTTTAGGAGGGGTGAGGCTGCAAATGGCTTCTTTCCTTTACTGGGGTAGGGTTCTCTGACCTTCTGTGAGAAAGAAGCCTAAGTAGGTCACCCTAGTTTGTGATATTTGAGCCATTTTCTTGGACGTCTTATATCCTTTATCAGCTAAGAGGTTCAGAATGGCTACAGTATTTTTGTCAGAGGGCTCCTTAGTAGGGCTGGTGATCAGAGTATCATCCACATACTGGAGGAGGGTTCTTTCCTCCAGATGTAGGTCTTTTAGGTCTTTAGCTAAAGTTTCCCCAAAGATGGTGGAGAATTTTGAACCTTTGGGGCAGGACTTTGCAGCAGAATTGTTGTTTTTGTTGTGTGTTTGGGTCCTACCACTCAGAAGCAAACATTTCTTGTGACTGGGGCTAATGAAATACAGAAGAAGGCATAT
>NW_006787454.1:1241008-1258103 GCF_000442215.2 Lipotes vexillifer
GGACGTGCAGGCTCAGCGGCCATGGCTCACGGGCCCAGCCGCTCTGCGGCATGTGGGATCTTCCCGGACCGGGGCACAAACCCGTGTCCCCTGCATCGGCAGGCGGACTCTCAACCACTGCGCCACCAGGGAAGCCCCAGAAGAAGGCATCTTTTAAATCTAATACAGAATACCAGGTCCTGGTGGTGGTAGAGTGACCAGCAAGGTATAGGGATTAGGAACTACTGGATGTATATCCTCAGTGGCTTCATTGACTGCCCTGAGGTCCTGTACCATCCAGTATTCCTCAGTGGGTTTCTTTATGGGAAGAATGGGGGGTATCATAGGCTGATTGGCAAGGTCTCATAAGACCGTGGTCAGTTAGGCTCTGTATAACAGGAGCAATGCTCAGCAAGGTGTTCCAGTGGAGAGGATACTGCTTTCTGTTGGGCCATGTATGTTGGGTTTTAGATGGACTATCAGGGAACTGGCTCCTACAGCTCATCCTACCCATACTTGGGCCCAGACCTTGGGATTCACTCCAGCGAGGTTGACTTGCTCTGTCTGAAGAGGTCTGTCCTCAGCCATTAACATTGTCATCTCGTGCCCTTAGTCTGAGGGGACACCAGTCTCCAGTTTGTCTCCCATCAGGGGGATAGTAGACCCCAATTTACGTAAGATATCTCTTCCTATCAGGGGTATAGGGCATTCGGGAACATATAGGAAGGAATGGGTAAGCATGTGTTCATCCAATTTACATTCTAATGGCTCTATGAATGCCCGTTCTTGGGCCTTGCCTGATACCCCCATAATTTTACAACTCTTATGACCGAGTTTGCCTGATCTGGTGTTCAGAACCGAGTAAGTGACACCCATGTCGACTAAGAATTCAATAAGCTTTCCCCTTATGTCCAATGTCATTCAGGGCTCCTTGAGGGTCAACTGGAGTGCCAGCTTAGGAGGCCCCGGCCCCATCATTCTTCATCTATTTGGACCATCTGCCTTTGAGGGTCGTTGCTGGGATCTGCCATTTCTGTCCCCTTTGGGAGTGGTGAGGGCATTCCCTCTTCCAGCGTCCCTCTTGTTTACATATGGTACACTGATGGGGTCCTGGTTTCCTTGGCTTGCTATCCTTTGGTGGGGGCCAGGGCTCACTCACCAGAATTGAGAGTCTCTGTGGGCAGTTAGTCCAGATTCCCTGCACTGATCAGTTGACAGTGGAGGGCAACAGCCAGTAGGTGGGTTTGCCTCTGGGCCTTTTTATCCTCTGACTTTTCCTCCTCTATGTCTCGGTTATTAAACACCTGGTAGCTAACCTCGACCAGGCAAGAGGTAGGGCTATCTGGTTCTATTTTCAGTTTTTGAAGTTTACACCTAATGTTGGGGGCACTTTGGGAAATGAGATATGACCTCAGGATTGCATTCCTTTCCAATGACTCAGGGTCAGTGGTAGCATAGATATGGAGGCAGTCCCTGAGGTGCTCTAGGAATGCTGAAGGGTTTCTGTTGATTCCTGATTGATTTCCTTTATCTTATTCCAATTGATAGATTTCTTTCCTGCTGCCTGGATTCCCTTTAGGATCATATTTTTATAATGGGTCAGCCTTTGTCTTCTACCCACTTTTCCATTGTCTTGGCGGGCCCAGTTGGGTTTATTATCTGGGACCCCTTGATTCCTTGGTCTGAAAATAGTATGACCTGCGTTGTTTCTGTTCTTTGTCTGCTTCCTCCAGGGCTTTTGAAAAGACTGTGGCTTTTTCTTCCCCTGATAGGAGTACATTGAGGGGCCTCTGGATGTCAGCCCAGGTGGGGTCATGGGTCTGAAAGATTCCCCTAATCAGATTCAGGAACCCCTCTTGATTTTCCCTCAACCCCTTACTATGACTTTTCCAGTTATATAGATCAGAAGTAGTAAATGGGATGTGTACCTGGATAATCCTTCCTTCTCCATCAGGGACCTGTCTCAAAGGGAGTGCTTTTCCTGGTGGGCTGTTTGACCATGGTTGATAATTAGTTCTGCTTTGTGTAGTTGCTGGACTGGGTTTTGGGAGTGGGGCCTGGTATTGAGGGGGCCTCTTGGGCCTGTGGCCCAAATTGGGACATATGAAGGAACAGAGTAGGGAGGCAGCAAAGAGGGTTATGAGTGACTTTAGTGGAAGCGATGTTAGAAGAATGAAGGGGGTAGAGACTAGCACATCCTAGGCTGAAAAGTGAATGGGAACTAGACATAATGGAGAGAGCCAAGGTGTATGTTGATCGAAGTGGAAAAGAGGTCATTAACTAGAGAGGGAGAAGTTTAGTCAAGGGAGAAAAATATCAATCTGTCTGTCTGTCTGTCTATATATCTATGTATCTCTCTACCTAGTCTAGTCACCAAGGTGATATGGATCCACAGGCTTTGGATCAGCAGGTGGGTTACTTTTGATAGCTGCTATATATTAGTTTCCAGAAGAATCAGAGTGCCATCTTCTGATGCATCAGACAGAAATGAGGAATTCTGCTTTAACTGCTTTCAACCTGCTCACGTAAAGCTGCCATGCTTGAGGGGGAGGGTAGTGCCTAGAAAGCTATGGGAAGCCGCAGAATTTGCTCAGAGAGTCATTTCTTCCTTTTATTCCTGAAGATCCACCTCACTTCAGTTCCTGCCTTGGTTCCCTCTTCACTTGGTTCTGCTTTCTCATTTTGCTCCATTCAGACAGTTTACTCTGGAAACAACTTGGAAACTCTGTAGGATACACTATTTCTGGCTGTAGCCCCTTGGTACTACCTGCCTTGCAGGAGGTCCCCATGGTACTGCTGGTGATGTTCATGGCTCTTCTCACAAAGAAAGTGATGAGTCACTGAAGTCATTTCTAGGCATGGTTAGAGACTGATGGGAAAAACCCAGTGGGAGGGAGATGCTTTGTCTTCTTGATTATTGAATTCATTTCCAGGGCCTTCTCAAATCCTTATATTTTTCCTCTTACTTTAAAAAATTATATTGTTGACTCATATCAGTAGAAAAATAAAGCATACACAGAAAATTTATGCCTTTCCTCAAACTCTCTATTCAATCTCTCTTTCTCTCTCTCATTTATCTATCTTGTATAATGTTATTGAAAAATAGGAGCTTTTTTTCCCTATAAGTAGTAGCTGATTTTTTGTTCTTAGGAAAATGTTTTTTGTTCCACAAATATTAACTGTTGATGCCAGAAGAATAGAGATTTATAAAATTAGAGCCTGTGATTCTGTTAGTCTAGAAAGATCTGCGTTAAAGTTTTAAAAATTATCTCAATAGTCTTTTACAGTGACGATCAAAAACAAAGGGGTTCCTATTGTGGCTATAAAAGTGTTCAGTTATTAAGTATCAATATTAGATATTTGTAAAATGTGTCTTTGAAGAGGAATTAGCAAAACTCCCTGAAGTCAGGAGCCGTTTTTCTTCTCATCTATTTATTTATTCATGCTGTTTTGCACCATTCCCCCACCCACCCTCTATCCCCCCAAACCGAGGGCTTAGTATAAATGCTTGTATATATAATAGTTCTCAATGAAAACTATTGTTTTTCAGGTATTAGTTCTATTGATTTTCTGTTTTAACTCATTCATTTCTGCTTTCACCTTTTTTAATTCCTTCATACCACTTTCCTCTGGTTTATTTTCTTATTTACTTAAAATATTTTGAGCTCCATGCTTTATTTATTTTCATGTTTTAATGATGTAAGTATTTTAAAGCTATGAATTTTCTTCTGATCATTACTTTAGTTGTAGCCTATAGGTTCTGATATGTACTTTCTTCATTACTGTTGTTTTCCAGAAATCCTATAATTTCTCTTTTCATTTCCCATTTGGCTTAAGAGATCAGGATTTTCTTTTCCTAGGTAGAAGAATCTTTATTTTCTAAATTTTTAATTAAATCCTTTGTTTCATTATTATTAGTGAATATTTTCTATATTATTATTACTATTATTAATTTATTTTTTTAATTGCACTTCACTTTACTGTACTTTGCAGATATTGTGTTTTTATACAAAGAAAATATTTGTGGAAACCCAGTGTTTAGCGAGTCTTTCAGCGCCATTTTTCCAATAGCATTTGTTCACGTCATGTCTCTGTGTCACTTTTTAATAATTCAGTATTTCAAACTTTTTCATTATTATTATATTTGTTACAGTGATCTGTGATCTTTTTTTTTTAAACGTCTTTATTGGAGTATAATTGCTTTATAGTGTTGTGTTAGTTTCTGTTGTATAACAAAGCGAATCAGCTATATGTGTACATATATCCCCACATCCCCTCCCTCTTGTGTCTCCTTCACTTGCTCCCTATCCCACCCCTCTAGGTGGTCTATATTATTTTAATCTTTGGGGATTTATTAAGATTTTCCTTGTGGACCAATAGGTAATCAATTTTTAAGATAAGATGCATTTCTGTTTTAAAATATAAAATGGTGGGGGGGCAGAGTCAAGATGGCATACTAGGAGGACGTGGAATTCATGTCTCCTTACAACTAGGGAATCCACCAGGTACTGTTGGGGGACCACAGACACCTAAGGGGATGGGAACAACCCCCAGTGACCCGGTAGGACATGGGGCATGGGGGGAGTGAAGGGGGAGGAGAAGTGGCGTGGGACAGGGCTAGTGCCCCCGAGGGGCGGCTGGGGGAGGGGAAGGGATCCCATGCCCAAAGGGGGAGGTTGGGGGACCACTGGGAGGGCAAAGGATCAAAAGGGAGCATGGCTAGGTTTTCACTGCACACTTGGGTCCCCAGGAAGCTGCTGAGATCCTGGGCCTGATTCTCTCCCCACCGAGGCCCCCCTCCAGCCACACGGGTCCTGATGGAGTGGGAGGGAGGAAAGGGGGAGCAAAAGTAAAGTCTGGACCTCCGGGACTGGCATCCCTGAGGGGTGGCTTGGGAAGGGGAGGAGATCCTACACCCAGCATGACCCACCCACATTTAGGGGTCCAGCGGCGATGGGGGAGACCCTGGGGGAGATGGTGGGGGAGGGCACAAAGGAATGGAAGGGAACGGGGCCAGCGCTTTCCCTGTCCACTCAGGCACCAGGGAGCCTGCTGGGCTCCTGTGCCTAAAGCTCTGCCCTCAGAGTCTCCCTCCTGCGGCACAGAACCCAAGCACTGCCCCTATACCCCCACCCAGGGCCCTGCCTCTACACTTGGAGACACCCTCTGACACCCCTTCCAACACGCTGGGCCTAAACCCCACCCACACACCGTCACTCAGGGCCCTGTCTCCAAACTCTGGAACTCCACATTCCAGATGCCCTCCTTTCGACGTGCTACCTCTCCCCTTCTGCGCAGGTCCTAAGCAGAGGTGCCGCCCCACACTTGAAAGTCACCCTGCCTAGGCTCTACCCACAGGGCCCTTTCCAGCTACGTGGGTCCTGAGCCTAGGCCCAGTCTCACGCTCAAACATCACCCTCCCACCCACCTAGGTACTGCCCCACCCTAAAGCCCACCGTTGCCTAAGTTCCACCCCTGCCTAAACTCTGCCCCCATAGCCAAGGCTTTTTTTTCTTTTTCCCTCTTTTAGATTGGGGTTCTGTTTGACCTTGTTGATTCATTATTGTTGATTCTTTTATCTTTTTCCTAAAAAATCTTTTATTTTTCTAATTTTATTTTATTCTTTATACTTTGTTATTGTTCTCTCCTTTTGGCTTGCTTCCCTCCCCCCTGCACTTTTTTTTTCTTTTTTCTGTTGTGGTTTTATTTTACCTTGTTGCAGTTGTTTCAATTATAGTTTTATTTTTCCCAATGTTTTTTATCTTTCTAATTTTATTTTGTTTTTTATTCTTTGATATTGTACTGCTTTCTTTCTTTTTCTTTTCTTTTTTTCTTTTTTTACTGTGCCACGAAAGTTGTGGGATCTTGGTTCCCAGGCAAGAGGTTGGGCCTGAGGTCCTGTGGTGGGAGTTCTGAGTACAAACCACTGGACTAACAGAGAACCTCAGACTCCAAGGAATATTAATTGGAGTGAGGCCTCCTGGAGGTCCTCATCCCAGCACCAAGACCTGGCTCTATCCAACTGCCTGCAAACTCCAGTGCTGGATGTCTCAGACCAAACAACCAGTAAGACAGGAATAGAGCTCCACCCTTTAAAAAAAGAAAAAATGAAATGACAAAAAATATGTTACAGACAGAGGAGCAAGGTGAAAACCTACAAGACCAAATAAATGAAGACAAAATAGGCAACCTACCTGAAAAAGAATTCAGAGTAATGTTAGTAAAGATGGTCCAAAATCCTGGAAACAGAATGGAGAAAATACAAGAAACACTAAACAAGGATCTAGAAGAGCTAAGCAGCAAACAAACAGTGATGAACAACACAATTACTGAAATTAAAAATACTCTAGAAGGAATCAATAGCAGAATAACTGAGGCAGAAGAATGGAAAAGTGAGCTGGAAGATAAAATGGTGGAAATAACTACCAGGGAACAGAATAAAGAAAAAAGAATGAAAAGAATTGAGGACAGTCTCAGAGACATCTGGGACAACATTAAATGCAAAAACATTCAAATTAGAGGGGTCCCAGAAGAAGAAGAGAAAAAGAAAGGGTCTGAGAAAATATTTGAAGAGATTATAGCCAAAAATTTCCCTAATACGAGAAAGGAAATAGTCAAGTCCAGGAAGCACAGACATTACCATAAAGGATAAACTCAAAGAGAAACATGCTAAGACACATTAATCAAACTATCAAAAATTAAATACAAAGAAAAATTATTAAAATCAGCAAGAGAAAAGCAACAAATAACATACAAGGGAATCCCCATAAGATTAAGAGCTGATTTTTCAGCAGAAAACCTGCAAACCAGAAGGGAGTAGCAGGACATATTTAAAGTGATGAAAGGGAAAAACCTACAACCAAGATTACTCTACCCAGCAAGGATCTCATTCAGATTTGATGGAGAAATTAAAACCTTTACAGATAAGCAAAAGCTAAGAGAATTCGGCACCACCAAACCAGCTTTACAAAAAATGCTAAAGGAACTTCTCTAGGCAGGAAACACAAGAGAAGGAGAAGACCTACAAAAACAAACAGAAGACAATTAAGAAAATGGTAATAAGAATATACATATCAATAATTACCTTAAATGTAAATGGATTAAGTGCTCTGACCAAAAGACATAGACAGGCTGAATGGATACAAAAACAAGACCCATACATATGTTGTCTACAAGAGACCCACTTCAGACCTAGGGACACATACAGCCTGAAAGTGAGGGGATGGAAAAAGATATTCCATGCAAATGGAAATCAAAAGAAACCTGGAGTAGCAATTCTCATATCAGGCAAAATAGACTTTAAAATAAAGACTATTACAAGAGACAAAGAAGGACACGACATAATGATCAAGGGATCAATCCAAGAAGAAGATATAACAATAGTAAATATTTATGCACCCAACATAGGAGCACCTCAATACATAAGGTAAATGCTAATAGCCATAAAAGGGGAAATCAACAGTAACACAGTAATAGTAGGGGATGTTAACACCCCACTTTCACCAATGGACAGATCATCCAAAATGAAAATTAATAAGGAAACACAAGCTTTAAATGACACATTAAACAAGATGGACATAATTGATCTTTATAGGACATTCCATCCGAAAACAACAGAATACACTTTCTTCTCAAGTGCTCTTGGAACATTAGCATATCTTGCTAATTTTGGGTCACAAATCAAGCCTTGGTAAATTTAAGAAAATTGAAATCATATCAAGTATCTTTTCCGACCACAACTCTATGAGACTAGATATCAATTACAGGAAAAAAACTGTAAAAATACAAGCACATGGAGGCTAGACAATATGCTACTAAATAACCAAGAGATCACTAAAGAAATCAAAGAGGAAATCAAAAACTACTAGAAACAAATGACAATGAAAACACAACGACCTAAAACGTATGGGATGCAGCAAAGCAGTTCTAAGAGGGAAGTTTATAGCAACACAATCCTTCCTCAAGAAACAAAAATCATCTCCAATAAACAACCTAACCTTACACCTGAAGCAATTAGAGAAAGAAGAACAAAAAAACCCCAGAGTTAGCAGAAGGAAAGAAATCATAAAAATCAGATCAGAAATAAATGAAAAAGAAATGAAGGAAACAATAGCAAAGATCAATAAAACTAAAAGCTGATTCTTTGAGAAGATAAACAAAATTGATAAACCATTAGCCAGACTCACAAAGAAAACAAGGGAGAAGACTCAAATCAACAGAATTAGAAATGAAAAAGGAGAAGTAACAACTGACACTGCAGAAATAAAAAGGATAATGAGAGAGTACTACAAGCAACTATACGCCAATAAAATGGACAACCTGGAAGAAATGGACACAGTCTTAGAAAAGCACAACCTTCCAAGACTGAACCAGAAAGAAATAGAAAATATAAACAGACCAATCACAAGCACTGACATTGAGACTGTGATTAATAATCTCCCAACAAAAAAAAGCCCAGGACCAGATGGCTTCACAGGTGAGTTCCATCAAACATTTAGAGAAGAGCTATCACCTATCCTTCTCAAACTCTTCTAAAATATAGCAGAGGGAGGAACACTCCCAAACTCATTCTACAAGGCCACCATCACCCTGATACCAAAACCAGGCAAAGATGTCAGAAAAAAGGAAAACTACAGGCCAATATCTCTGATGAACATAGATGCAAAAATCCTCAACAAAATATTAGGAAATAAAATTCAACAGCACATTAAAAGGATCATACACCATGATCAAGTGGGGTTTATCCCAGCAATGCAAGGATTCTTCAAAATATGCAAATCAATTGATGTGATACACCATATTAACAAATTGAAGGACAAAAACCATATGATCATTTCAATAGCTGCAGAAAAAGCTTTTGACAAAATTCAACACCAATTTATGATAAAAACTCTCCTGAAAGTAGGCATAGAGGGAACCTACCTCAACATAATAATGGCCATGTATGACAAACCCACAGCCAACATCATTCTCAATGGTGAAAAACTGCAACCATTTCCTCTAAGATCAGGAACAAGACAAGGTTGCCTACTCTCACCACTATTACTCAACATAGTTTTGGAAGTTTTAGCTACAGCAATCAGCGAAGAAAAAGATATAAAAGGAATCCAAATTGGAAAAGAAGAAGTAAAACTGTCACTGTTTGCCGATGACATGATACCATACATAGAAAATCCTAAAGATCCTAACAGAAAACTACTAGAGCTAATCAATGAATTTGGTAGAGTAGAAGGATACAAAATTAATGCACAGAAATCTTGCATTCCTATACACTAATGATGAAAAATCTGAAAGAGAAATTAAGGAAACACTCCCATTTACCATCACAACAAAAAGAATAAAATACCTAGGAATAAATCTACCTAAGAAGACAAAAGACCTGTATGAAGAAAACTGTAAGACAGTGATGAAAGAAATTAAAGATGATACAAACAGATGGAGAGATATACCATGTTCTTGGATTGGAAGAATCAACACTGTGAAAATGACTCTACTACCCAAAGCAATCTACAGATTCAATGCAATCTGTATCAAACTACCACTGGCATTTTTCACAGAACTAGAACAAAAAATTTCACAATTTGTATGGAAAGACAAAAGACCCTGAATTGCCAAAGCAATCTTGAGAACGAAAAATGGAGCTGGAGGAATCAGGCTCCCTGACTTCAGACTATACTACAAAGCTACAGTAATCAAGACAGTATCATATGGGCACAAAAACAGAGATATAGATCAATGCAACAGGATAGAAAGCCCAGAGATAAATCCATGTACATATGGTCACCTTATCTTTGATAAAGGAGGCAGGAATGTACAGTGGAGAAAGGACAGCCTCTTCAGTAAGTGGTGCTGGGAAAACTGGACAGCTACATGTAAAAGTATGAGATTAGAACACTCCCTAACACCATACACAAAAATAAGCTCAAAATGGATTAAAGACCTAAATGTAAGGCCAGAAACTATCAAACTCTTAGAGGAAAACATAGGCAGAACACTCTATGACATAAATCCCAGCAAGATCCTTTTTGACCCACCTCCTAGAGAAATGGAAGTAAAAACCAAAATAAACAAATGGGACCTAATGAAACTTAAAAGCTTTTGCACAGCAAAGGAAACCATAAACAAGATGAAAAGGCAACCCTCAGAATGGGAGAAAATATTTGCAAGGAAATTGACAAGAATTAATTTCCAAAACATACAAGCAGCTCGTGCAGCTCAATATCAAAAAAACAAACAACCCAATCCAAAAATGGGCAGAAAATCTAAATAGACATTTCTCTATAGAAGATATACAGATTCCCAACAAACACATGAAAGGATGCTCAACATCACTAATCATTAGAGAAATGCAAATCAAAACTACAATGAGGTATCACTGCACACCGGTCAGAATGTCCATCATCAAAAAAATCTACAAACAATGCTGGAGAGGGTGTGGAGAAAAGGGAACCCTGTTGCAATGTTGGTAGGAATGTAAATTTATACAGCCACTATGGAGAACAGTATGGAGGTTCTTTGAAAAACTAAAAATAGAACCACCATATGACCCAGCAATCCCACTACTGGGCATATACCCTGAGAAAACCATAATTCAAAAAGAGTCATGTACCACAATGTTCATTGCAGCACTGTTTACAACAGCCAGGACATGGAAGCAACCTTAGTGTCCATCAACAGATGAATGGTTAAAGAAGATGTGGGACATATATACAATGGAGTATTACTTAGCCATAAAAAGAAATGAAAGTGAGTCATTTGTAGTGAGGTGGATGGACTTAGAGTCTGTCGTACAGAGTGAAGTAAGTCAGAAAGAGAAAAAGAAATACTGTATGATAACACATATATATGGAATCTTAAAAAAAAAAAAGGTTCTGATGTACCTAGGGGCAGGACAGGAATAAAGACACTGCTGTAAAGAATGGACTTGAGGACACGGGGAGGGGGAAGGGTAAGCTGGGACAAAGTGAGAGACTAACGTTGACATATATACACTACCAAATGTTAAATAGATAGCTAGTGGGAAGCAGCTGCATAGCACAGGCAGACCAGCTCCGTGCTTTGTGACCACCTAGAGTGGTGGGATAAGGAGGGTTGAGGGTGTTGCAAGAGGGAGGGGATATGGGGGTATGCATATGCATACAGCTGATTCACTTTGTTATACAGCAGAAACTAACAGAACATTGTAAAGCAATTATACTCCAATAAAGATGTTAAAAAAAATAAAGAAAGTACAGCAAAGAACCAAGGAAAAAAATATTATAAAATATAAAATGATATATATCAATCAGATCTGTATTATAGATTATGTTGTGTCAGTATCTGTGTCCTAATTTTTGTTCAAATTGATCTTAGACAAAGAGAGGTAAGTTTAGATCTCCTATGTTTAGTATTTCAACATCTCCTTCTGTAATTTCTGTCTTTTAAAATATTTATTTATTTATTTGTTTGTTTGTTTGCACTGGGTCTTTTTGCGGCAGGCGGGCTCCTTAGTTGTGGCTCGTGGGCTCCTTAGTTGTGACATGTGAACTCTTAGTTGTGACATGCATGTGGGATCTAGTTCCCTGACCAGGGATTGAACCTGGGTCCCTTCATTGTGAGCATGGAGTCTTAACCACGGCACCATCAGGGAAGTCCATGTAATTTCTGTTTTATGAAAGTTGCTACTTGGATTTTTTTTTTGTCTAGACATTGAGGGAAAAAAAGAAGCAGATATTAAGGAAAAAAAAAAAAAGAAGCCCCTGATAGCAGACAACTGGTTCCTGGCCTGGCTCTTACAGGTAGGCCATGATATTCCACTGTTGAACTCACATATCACAGAATACCAACATCAGACAAGGTCACAAGATAATGTGAGACAAAAAGACCACTCCATAATGATGTGTGAGCAAAGGTCAAATGAAGAACACTGTGCAAGTCAGAAAAATGACCACACATCCCCCTCTCCCAGCTAACATGAGCAACTGCTGCTTCACTATATTAGTCAGGCTTCTCCAGAGAAACAATAGGATACATATGGACGTATAGAAAGAGATTTAGCGTGAAGGGTTGGCTCACATGATTATGGAAGCTGAGAAGTCCCACAGAGAGCTGTTTGCAATTACCAAGCACAACCTTAACCCTACTCTGTTCTTAATAAACATTATTAAGATACCCAGTCATAGAATTAATCATTCCCACTTTCGGATACCACCTGATCCAGAGCTAAATCACATTTCCTTGAACCCTCCTCCCAATCACCTAACAGACCCAAATCTTCTAACAAGTCCTCCTTAGGTTACTGAGTCACCCCGAGTTTCCCCCTGAGCTGTGGTCTCCCTTCTTGCAGCAGTGTCAGTAAACCCAACTTGGTTGGTGAGCATAAAACATAACTGCAATGTCTTTATTGTGAACTGTGACCTTGAGCAATATAGTACCATTCTTTGTCTCTTTTGATGCTTGATCTGAATTCTACCTTGTGTAATATTATAGTCACAACCTCTGTTTTTTTTCTTTGTTTTTCCTTTATTTTATTTCTTGTGTTTAAAATTAGTTTTAGGCATGTCTTTTGTATAGAGTACAGAGGTGGATTCTGTTTTGTGATCCTATCTGAAGATCTTTTCCTTTCAATAGATTACTTAAGCTTATATACATGTATTGATAGAAAAATGTATGTTTGGTCTTAGTTCTGTCATTTTTTGTTATGCTGTGACCAGAGACTCCCAGGAACCTAACCCTGTGTTTATCTTAGGAGCAATGGTTCAGGGTTTGCTAATTCAGTGTCTACAGTGACCTTATAGAACATAATTACCACGAACAATGAGAGTCATCTGTACTTGCCTGCAGACTTTATACTTTAGGAAGAGTTGAGCTGTATAAAATCCTTGAGCTACATACATCTTCTTACCATGAGTATCTTGTAGGTGCTGCTCTGCTGTCTTCTGTGGTCTTTATTGAATGTTGTTGTCAATAAATCTGATAAAGCTTGTTTTTTCTGCCCTGTAAGTGGCTTGTTCTTTTTACTGTTTACACAAAAGCTCCTTTTTTCTTATTTTAAAATTCAAATAATTTTCTAGAATATGCCTCAGTGTTGACCATTCTGGGTCATCTTTCCCTGGTGCTCTGTGTGCCCTTTCTATATGTAGATTAAGCTCAGTCTGTCTTCCTTCCTCTCTACTCCCCACCTCTCCCCCTCCCTCCTTTCCTTTCTTTGTTTCATTTCAGGAAAGGTTTTTTCTGTTGTTTAAATAGTTTAAAATGTTTGTTATGTTCCATCATTTTGGTTTTGTTTCTTCATTAACATCTATATCTATAATATATATATAGATAGATCTATCTATCTATAAATAATATTTTAGTCCTGACTTTTTTAATGTAGTCCTTTTTGCCTCTTTCTATTTTATTTTGCATTTTGTTCAATTTTCTTTTTCTATCCTCTGTATCCTTACTGTGTTTTTCATGGTATCTGCCTTCCTTGTATTCCTTGTAGTTTAGTCTTCATTTCTGAAGTGACTTTGTCATTTTTTTCTATTTCTTTTCTGAGTACTGTCAGTTCCTCTTGCTTATCCTCCTGTTATTAACTGTCACTTCCTCTTGTCTGACATCTCTTCTCTGAGTTTTCGTATTTCTTCTTTATAGTTTCAGTTGCTGCATAAAGGTTTAAGATTCTCAGCTGGAATGTTAGGTTGCGCATTTTAACCTGTTTTGTATCAATATTTTTCTGGGGTTTTACTGTCTGTAAGAAAACTATCTTGCTCTTTTTCATCTTTTCATCAATATATTTCCTTGTAGTATCTTTGTCTGAATATAGAGCATCTTTTTTGTGGTTACTCATATCTTAATGAGATAGATTTTTTTGTGTGTGTGTTTAGTAGGAAGTTCCCATGGAGGTATGAGGCCAGGGTAGATTTCCAGGCTTCACAGCTCTCAAGGGTGTCCTCTCCTGTTGCCCTAGCAAAAGACTTAACAGTTATTTGCAATTTGAAGTTTTCTGATTTTTGTTTTTCCTGGTTTCATTGAAAATACAATTTATAAGTTTATTTTTCATTTTCCTTTCTCTTCTTTGTGGTGAGAAAGTTTAGAACTAAGATGTTTCTGTGTTTCTACCAAAATCAGAACTCTTCTGGGTTGATGGTTCACCAGAGTCAGAATCAATATAATGTAGTGCTTGTTAGTCCTCAAGCTCATTTGGGCCCCAGACTTGATTCCCCACTTCCCAGACCTGCAAGCTTATCCGCAAGCCACATTTGAGGTGATGGATAACAGTTATTTTGAAGAAATATAGGGATAAAGACTCAGATTAAAGCAGATAATTTTTTAAAATTTAAAAAATTTTTATTGAAGTATAGTTGATTTACAACATTGTGTTAGTTTTTGGTATACAGCAAAGTGATTCAGTTATATATTTATATAATTATAATATAATTATATATATAATATATATATTCTTTTTCATATTCTTTTCCATTATGGTTTATTACAGGATATTGAATATAGTTCCTTGTGCTATACAGTAGGACACTGTTATTGATTTGTTTTATATATAGTTGTTTCTATATGATAATCCCAAACTTCTAATTTATCCCTCTCTCACCCCCTTTCCCCTTTGGTAACCATAAATTTGTTTTCTATTCTGTGAGTATGTTTCTGTTTTGTAAATAAGTTCATTTGTGTCATATTTTAGATTCTAATTGTAAGTGATATCGTATGATATTTGTACTCTTTCTGACTTACTTCACTTAGTATGATAATCTCTAGGTCCATCCATGTTGCTTCAAATGACATTATTTCATTTTTTTTAATGGTTGAGTAGTGTATATATATATATATATATATATATATATATATATATATATATATATCCTACATCTTCTTTATCCAGTCATCTGTCATTGGACATTTAGGTTGCTTCCATGTCTTGACTATTATAAATAGTGCTGCTATGAACATTGGGGTGTATGTGTCTTTTTGAGTTTGAGTGTTCTCTAGATATATGCCCAGGAGTGGGATTGCCGGATCATACGGCAGCTCTATTTTTTGTTTTTTAAGGAACCTCCATACTGTTTTCCATAGTGGCTGCACCAATTTACATTCCTACCAACAGTGTAGGAGAGTTCCCTTTTCTATACACCCTCTCCAGCTTAAAAAAATTTTTTTTTATTTTATATTGGAACATAGTTGATTAACAATGTTGTGTTAGTTTCAGGTGTACAGCGAAGTGATTTGGTTATACATTTACATGTATCTATTCTTTTTCAAATTCTTTTCCCATTTAGGTTATTACAGAATATTGAGCAGCATTCCCTGTGCTATGCAGTAGGTCCTTGTTGGTTATCTATTTTGAATATAACACAGTGTACATGTCAACCCCAAACTCCCAATCTATCCCTCTCCCCGACCCTTCCCCAATGGTAACCATAAGTTCCTTCTCTAAGTCTCTGAGTCTGTTTCTGTTTTGTAAATAAGTTCATTTGTATCTTTTTTTGTTGTTGTCTAGATTCTGTATATAAATGATATCATATGATATTTGTCTTTCTCTGACTTACTTCACTTAGTATGATAATCTCCAGGTCCATCTATGTTGCTGCCAATGGCATTATTTCATTCTTTTTAACTGGCTGAGTAATATTCCATCATATGTATGTACCACATCTTCTTTATCCATTCATCTGTTGTTGAATATTTAGGTTGCTTCCACGACTTGGCTATTGTAAACAGTGCTGCAGTGAACAGTTGGGTGCATGTATCCTTTCAAACCACGTTTTTCTCCAGATATATGCCTAGGTGTGGGCTTGCTCTCCAGCATTTATTATTTGCAGACTTTTAGTGATGGCCAGTGTGAGATGATACCTCACTGTAGTTTCGATTTGCATTTCTCTAATAATTAGCAATGTTGAGTATCTTTTCATGTGCCTGTTGGCTATCTGTATGTCTTCTTTGGAGAAACATCTATTTAGGTCTTCTTGGACTAAAACAGATAATTTTTGACTTATATTTGCATCTCTCTTCTTTTATGCTGAAAATATTTCCTGGTGATATTTCTTATTTACTGTATTTAAAAAGTAACAGTGGCAACATTTCTACTAAAAAGAATACAGCTGAATACAGTTTGTGATTTCTTGACAGTTCCTTTCTTTTGTATACGTTCCCAGAGGGAGATACACTCAAATATGTTTTAAAGTCACTTGAAATAATTCTTCTGTATATATTCATATTATCAATTTGGTATACTACTAGGTACACTTGTTTCAGTTATTTTTACAGAGCACTTTTTTTTTATCTATTTTAAAAAATTATGTAAGAGCATTTACATGGTTCCAAAATCAAAATAATGAAGTACATTCAAAGACGTAGCTTTCATTCTTGTTGCCTGCACCCTATTCTCTTCCTCCCCTATATATAGCAGTTTATTCATTTTTGGTTTATTCATCAACTGTTACTTTTTCATAAATGCATATTGGTATCTCCCTGTCTCCATTCTTAGATAAAAAGTGTCATGTAATAAATATTGTTCTGAGTTTCAAATTTTTACTCAACAATATATCCTGGAGATCATATCATCACACAGTAGCAATATATAAAGTTCTGCTTCCTTCCCTCCTTCTCTCTCCTTCTCTTCCTTTCTCCCTCCCTCTACTTTTTCCCTTTCTTCCTTACTTTTAAAAATGAGGTATAACAACATAAATGCAGTAAAGTGCACAAATCCTAAGTGTTCATTTCATTGAATTTTTTCATATGTATGTGCCTGTGTAACTACTATCAGATCAAGATAAAGAAATTTATCACCACCCAAAAAGGCTCCCTTTTGTCTCTTCCCAATCAGTATTCCAGAAATGAAATGATTATTTTGATGCCTGTTTTCATGGGATAGTTTTGCCTATTCTAGACATTCATATAAGTGGAATCACATGGATGTATAGTCTTTTAGTCTGGCTTCTAATATAATGTCTGTGAAATTTATCCATATTCTTGAGTATTTAGGAATTTGTTCTTTTCCAACACTGTAATATTCAGTTAAATGAATATACCACAATTTATATATCCATTCCTCTGCTGATAGACATTTGGTTATTTCTAGTTTTTTTAAAAAATTTTTAATTAAATTAAATTTATTTTTATTTTATTTTATTTTTTATTTTTT
>NW_006787454.1:1258224-1267875 GCF_000442215.2 Lipotes vexillifer
CCTTCTTCAACCCTTATTTTCTGTCTTCTTTTTTTTTTTTTTTTTTTTTTTTGCGGTTCGCGGGCCTCTCACTGCCGTGGCCTCTCCCGTCGTGGAGCACAGGCTCCGGATGCGCAGGCCCAGCGGCCATGGCTCATGGGCCCAGCCGCTCCACGGCATGTGGGATTCTCCCAGACCGGGGCACGAACCTGCGTCCCCCGCATCGGCAGGCAGACTCCCAGTCACTGCGCCACCAGGGAAGCCCCTAGTCATCAATTTTATACACATCAGTGTATACATGTCGATCCCAATTGCCCAAGTTTATTTCTAGTTTTTGGAGAATATTTTATTTTCATACGCATATCCAATTGTTTAAATGACTATGTCTTCTCCACTGAATTCCTTTTGTCAAAAGTGTGTTGACTGTGTCTGTGAGCCTATTTCTAGAACCTTTACTCTGCTATGTTGGTCTGTATCTGTCCTTTCGTTAGTACTTTACTGTCTTGGATACTAGAGCTTCATATTTTCTTGAAATCAGGTAACAGGAGTTCTCCAGCTTTGCTCTTCTTTAAAAGAATTGTTTTGACTGCTTTAGTTTCTTTGCCTTTGACATAAATGTTAGAAATAGATTGTTGTTATCTATTAAAAATGCTAGGATTTTCACTGAGATTATGTGGAGTCTGATGACCAATTTGGGAAAAATTCACAACAGTATTGAGTCTTCTGATCCATGAACAGTGTGTTTCCATTCATTTAGATGTTCTTTATCCCAATTCTGATTTCTTTGAAAAGTGTTGTATAATTTTCAATATAAAATGCCTGCACATATTTTGTTAGATTTGTATCTGAGGTGCTATTATAAGTAGTGCTCTTTCTTTAATTCTAGTTTCTAATTGTTAATTGTGAGTATGTTCAAATACAATTGATTTTTGTATCTTGTGATCTTGCTAAACCCACTTATTAGTTCTAGGGGCTTTTTTTAGATTCAGTGGAATTTTCTAATAGATAATCATGTTGTCTGAGACTAGATGACAAACTCCATGGCTTTTATTTCTTTCTTGCCTTATCAAATTTGCTAGAAATTACCTCTTTTATGCTTAAACTCTTCATGTGTAAAGTTCAGGTGTTAGTCAATAACTTGAGGGGAATTTATATACAGCTCATGGGGCTTGCTTTCCTGAGGCTCCCTACCTTCTGTGATTTTAATTTTCAAATTCTAGCTGCTTTGGCCACCTGAACTCCAAACTCTTTCTCCATAGCTCATTTAGACCACTGTATTTCTGCTAGAGGTCTATTCCTCTGTTTACAGGAAGTGGGAAAGCAACCTCAGGGCAAGAGCCAGATGAATATGCTAAATCTCACCACCTGTTCCTTTCTTCCCGCATGTACCAAAGCTACATTCCCTCTAATGCCCACAGTTATTTTAAAATATTGTAATTTTTCAGTGGAATGATTAGTTTGATACCGGCTATCCAATTATGGCTAGCTTTTAAATGTACCTATTGGAAGCTTTTAAATGTACCTTTAAGTGAAAGAAACAAGAAAAATAAAAGAAGCTGATATCAAGGATTTGGCTGTACAAGTAATTTTTAGACTTTTTCTTTTCTATATGACTCAGGCTCATGCATAAATATTTAAAAGTGTTATGGAACACCAACCAGATTGAGGAGGAGCTGCTTTGGGATTAATCACAGAAGAACTGCAACATTGACATTGTTTGCTACCATTGTACAATGGTTAGAATTTCTAAAGTGGAATCCCGAAGTATGAATATGCACACATGATACTCCAAGAACCTTAGGTTTTTCTGGAATCTCTTGATAACACGAGTCCTTAATGTCAATACCCTTTTCTTTACTCTTAGAGTCCAGTCCAGGTACTTTGACTATCCCTACGCTTTTCTTGCTCCAAGCAATGACTCAAGAAATATTAATCAGAAAGATTCTACCAAAATGTTGCTGATTCCTATCTCCATCTGAAATTTCTATTGCCCTTTCCAATTTTTATCTCCAAACTTGAGGGCTTTTCTATTATGCCATAAAATGCTTCCATTTGTTACATCTTCCTTCTAAACAAGCTCTTCTGAGTATGTAGCTATACATATTTAATCCTTTCTGGTTTGTTTCACACCTTCCTTTCATAGACTCTTAGCATTTACATTCTCAATTTGATTTCAGATGAGTTTATACCTTTCCTTACCAAAATACAGTGTTACCTCCCATACTCTGGACCCTATGTAGAGTGTACATTTTTTCAAGAAAAAGACTTTGTCATCTCTATATTTCATGCCTACCTCAAATTGTAACAAAATCCTTTGGTTCACAGCTGTTCGGTAAATGTGCTTACCAGCTAAATTACAGCATCATATAATATTGCCTTTTAGTTGCTATTTGTATAGTTTTTCAAGGCTATTTTTTTCAGATGTTATTGGTGTTCAACCTAAAATTAGCTCCTTCAGTAAACAATTTGAAGCACAAAAGCTGCTCCAAGGCACCATAAATATTTTTGATATCAATTGCCTGTTTAGTGCTATAGGACAGATTTTACCAACATTTTTCCATAAACCTTAACTTTAGGGATTTATAATTGCAAAAGTGAAAAAGAATGTAAATTAAATTTCAGGAACTCATAATGCTAAGCTATTTTGGAAATAGAGTTAGTGCCGCTGTACGTGTGTTGCAATTTGTTGTAGAAGTATTGGACACTTGGGTCATATGGTATCATGTCTGAGGTGATGGTGGTGGTCATTCTGCCATGCACAGCAGCCCTCATTTGTGATCCATTAATCTTCTGCAGTTGGCCTTCTTGTGACCAGATTAATTGCAGTAGAAAAGTGTGGACATTTTATAATGAGGCTCAATTTATTCTGGAAATGAAGACCGTAAATGAATGTTTTTCTTTTTGTATTTCCTGATAGGACTTCAAATTGAGAGACAAAAATAAATGTTCAGAATAGCTAGAAGTTGGCCCTAGAAATTGAAAATGATCATGAGTTCTTTGAATTACATTTCTGTTAACATGGTGGCCTATTCCTTATTCTCCCCACACTGAGCCTTCCTTTTTTTGTCAGATTAATGTTCCTTCCTTATTCACACAGAAGATTAAAGAGGACATATGAATATGAAACATATTCTTTTCATTAATCAAAGTTTTAATTCATCTTCTTGATAGACATCAAAAGACATATATTTCGGTGTTAGAATTATATAATACAACTAATATGAAGTGGGTAGCTTTATTTTAAACATGTAAAAGTATTTAATATATTTCTTTATTCTCATTTTGGATGAGGAGTTGTGTGATGGGTGATACTTTCCCAACAGGAATCACCCTGTTTTTTTTTCCTGTAACAGCCTAACCTTTCCTTCTCTTCGTGGGAATGGCAAGGGTATTTGATTGGAAGCAGTAGCTCTGTAGAGGGGGAGAAACTGTATCCAGGTGAAGGAAAATGGAGCTAATTTATTGTGATAATACAGTTAGAATTGTAGTGCTGTAAAAGACATTAGAGATGATCTATTCATGATTCTTATAGATGATGAAAACTGATATTCAGAGTAGAAGTGGACTTGCATGAGATCACCTCACCATTTGGCTAAGCAGGAATATAGCCAGGAAGAATGCCACTCCATATTGGTCGTAACCCACAGTCAGTACTCACACTGCTCTTTAGTAGTCGGGAGCACCCTCAACCCCACAGGGTATACAGCAAGTTCATGAGAGGAATTCCTGCTTAGGGAATTTCATGACCCAGGGAAACGAGGGCATTCATGCTTCATTTTTAAAGATCTTTGTGACAAGGTACAGTAAGGTTAAATGAGCACCTATGAAGGAGCCTCATTCTCATGCAGGGTATCTGCCAGCTCCCCTCCAGCTACTTGTTCTCACACCTGGTGAGCCAGATCCCATCTGCTAAACCAGGAGCACAGCTCAAGTGAGATTTTCCCAGAGGGAGAGGGAGAGGTAGAGGTAAATGCTACACCAACTCTAACATGGCTGACTTTTCTGATTAGTGCCAGGTGGTTCTGGCATTGTAGATAAAGGCAAAGTGGTTAAATGTTGGAATGTCTGGTATTTTAAAAATCTGGGAAAAATACAAAAATGATACCAAACCAAGCCAAAAATGATTGAAAAATACTTAAATAATACCAGAGAAATTTCCTATTCCATCCTCTCTTCTTTGTTCCATGATACCCACTGGCATCAGGTAAATGAGATTCCACCTCTTTTTCTATGGTTACACAAACAAAAATAATTAGGATTTTATTTTGTTTTTATAAAAATGAAGCTGTATTCTGCATACTTGATTTCTATCCCCAACAATCATTCTTGGATTGCATTCTGTATCAGTACCCAGCTACATAGTATTCCAAATTATGTATTATAACATCTCTGTGCTGAAGGATATATGTCACCTCTGATTTTTTTACTTACAAGTAATACTGGAATGAATATCTTACACCTATCTATGTAATCATGTGTGAGCATTTCTTTTTGCTAAATTTACGGAGGTTGAATTTCTTGGTCAATGCATTTAGGCATTGAAAAAGTTTCTAGATATAGACAATTCGTCTTGAGGATTTGATATATAGATGAAAACCAAGGAAAAGGGATAGATCTATATAAAAGTCCTAAATGTTCTCAGTACCAAAAATCTACAGGGATAAAGAAATTAAAAATAATTGGCTTTTCTTACTCATTTTGGTATTTACTCAAAGTGGCTCTGAACCAGGGCTCCTCAAGATCATACTCAGACTTGATGATTTGCTAGAAGGACTTACAAGATTCAAAAAAGCTGTTATATTCACAGTTATAGTTTATTACGGTGAAAGGATACAGATTAAAATTAGCAAAGGTAAAAGGTGAATGGGTGAAGTCCAGGAGGAACCAGATGTAAGCTTACAGGTCTCTTCTCCCAGTGGAGTCACATGAACATGCTTAATTCTCCCAGCAATGATGTGTGACAACATGTACCAAGTGTTGCCAACAAGGGGAGCTTACCTGAGCCTTGGTATTCAGGGTTTGTAGCTTTAAAAGGTTGTTCTTGTAAGCATGCAGCATCCACATGATTAACCTTAGCTACCCACTATTCAACCCACCAGAGATCAACCTGGTAGAACATGGCCCAGGACCTCATTCATCCAAAAACAGGCATTCACCATGGGTCGCATTATTAGCATAAATCATCTGGTCCAACTGATACAATCTGGCCCCAAGGCCTCAGGAATATAAAACCCTTATCAAGCAGGATATTTCAAGGGCTCAGAGGTTGTCTCCTAGGAGTTGGCCAAGGGCCAGTCCTTTTGAGATCAGGCCTTTCTTTAGAATGTGCAGGGGTTTGAGCAACCAGGTCTGAGTTAACCCTTTTCTGTACAGGCTCCTTGAACTTTATTGGAGTGATTCTGTCATCATAGGTCTAGATCTATTTGAAGAGAAGGAGATATTAGGGCTAACTAGAGGATGTTTGATCATTTCTTTATTTTAGGACTGAGCAATTTCTACTTATAATATGGAGCCATAATGCATGTGGTGGGGTCAGTGTCTGACTAGGGCTGACATAACTTGATTTGATCCTAGTCTGAGCGAGTCCTGAATTTGAGTCTGTAGAGACTCATTTACTCCCATAAAGATCAGGGATTTGTACATGGGAGCAAAGCAAGACTTTTCAAGGATGGAAAGACAGTCATGTGTGTTTGAAAGAAGATGTACTTTTGGGGTATTGGTCCTTGGTCTGGTAAGGAAGAAGTGACATTAACAAATGTTAAATATCCAATACCAATTAATATCTATTCAAAAAACACAAACGTTTGCTGTATACTTACTGTATGCAAGTACCATGATATCCAGGTGGAGACAGGACCAACAATTTTTCAAGGCGATAGGTGTTAACATTATAAAACTTTAACAACCCAGTCAGTGACCTGACTCTAAGGAGAGTAAAATCCAGGACAAAAATACAATTTCTTGGTCATACTGAGATAGCAGGCAGAGAATTCAGAAATTGTAAATCCTACTCTTAAAGGGGAAAACAAGAATTTAGCCAGAGATGCTGGTCCAGAAATTAGGAACTTAGATAAGGAATAAGAAGAAGAAAGCGTAAGGATTCAGTCACTGGGAGCCTGGGTCACAAGTCAGGAAATCAACTACTGACAAACTGAAGTTTTCTATTAGCATGGAACCAGAAGTATAGCTAAAAGCCAGACTCTTAAACTCACTGCGTATTATCAAGATTGGATTCAGAGCCTGAGAGGGACTCATTGGGTCCATTGTAGATTAGAGCTATTCGGGGACCAGGTGTGAAGGGCTTTATACCACTCTTGTGCCTGTGTATGGTAACTTTTGTTTTATTAAGAAGAAATGTGTTTTATTTATTAAGTGACAAAAAATTCAGTAGGAGATAGGAAAGTATAGATCCAGTTGGCTTATGGGAAGAGGGGAGGTGGATGATATGAATTAAGGGGCGATAAAGCAAAAAACATGGAGGAAAGAGTTTCCTAAAGTGCAGTGATTTTAGATGGCTCATTAAAGAGATATAAACTTCACTCACTGGACAGCAGGTGGTGCCAATTCTATTCTAGTCCATTCTCAGAAAGACTCATCCCTCCTGTTATGGGTTCAATTGTGTCTCTCCCCACGCTCCGAAAAATGAAAAAAGCTTTACTGGAATCCTAGTGATACAGAATGTGAACTTTTTGGAAATACAGTCTTGAAAGAGATAATCAGGTTAAAATGAGGTCATTAGGGTGGGCCCTAATCCAATATGACTGGTATCCTTATAAAAAGGGGAAATTTAGACACAGAGACAGTAATGCACAGTAGGAAGATGATGTGAAAACACATGGGCAGAAGACAGCCATCTACAAGCCAAGGAGAGAAGCCTGTAACAGATCCTTCCCTCATGGCCCTCAGAAGGAACCAACCCTGCCGACGCCTTGATCTCAGACCTCTGGCTTCCACAACTGTGAGACAATACATTTCTGTTGTTTAAGCTACCCAGTCTGCAGCACTTCATTGCGGCAGCCACGTATCAAACTAGAGTATCTCCTGTACCTGCCTCTTATGGCATTTCTCATCCTGTGCTCTAATTCCAAGGACATTGTCCTTTCTTTGATCCTTATCTTATATTTTCATATTTTTATAGATTTTTTTTTGATGTGGACCATTTTCAAAAAGTCTTTATTGAATTTGTTCCATTATTGCTTCTGTTTTATGTTTTGGTTTTATTGGCGGCGAGGCATGTGGGATCTTAGCTCCTCGACCAGGGATTGAACCTGTACACCCTGCCTTGGAAGGTTAAGTCTTAACCACTGGACCGCCAGAGAAGTCCCTATATTTTCTTATCTATCAGTTCCCCTTAAAAAATATATTTGAGTAAACACAATAGGTCAATAAGATGTCATATTAAGTAAGTAATTGGATAGGTGGCAGGTAGAATATAGACTAGAGGGAAGTGGAGAAGAAAAATAAAGAATACAGTAAGTAGAACAAACACCCTTGTGAAAGCACAGAACCATTCGAGGCTATTCAGTTTCAAGTAAGTTGCTGATTAGGATAATAAAAGGAAGGTGAGAGAGAACTAATTTTAAAATCTTTGTCCTGGGGTAGTTTGTTCCTTCGCTGAATGAATAACTAAAACAATTCTCTAATATATTTACACTACATTACTGATAAATTTTGACATGCAGTGATTTTATTTTTGTTATGGTCAACCTGAAATTATATTTCGATCAATTTTTCTTTTTATTTGTAATAGTTTTTGCTTTACTTAGTTGATATAAAAATTTATGGTGGTTTGTTCCTTCTGTCAACGTAAATTCCTCTCTTTGCTACTTAAGTCTTTGTCTGTAATTGGTATGTGTCCCTGGCTTACTTTTTTGTTCTTTACACTTGATAAATATATCTCCATCTTCTTGTTTTTGACCGAAGTGCTCCCAATTCACTTCCTAGCGTCTGGAAGGCGTTCATGTGGTGTGGCAACTGCCTGGTTGAGGTAGGATCTTATTGTATTTCCACTGCTTCTGATTCCATGAATCATTGTGGCACATGAAAAATCATAATCCCCAGCATCGACTTCATCCAGTCCTCTTCCATTCACTTCCTCCCTCCAAGGTTCTACACTGAGGACTGTACCTCATGTTCCTTTCCCCCTTCCTAGTTAGTTGGTTCCTTGAAGTTGCAGCCTCCTGGTGTGTGTAAAAACAGATGTACTGTTTGAGCAATCTGGGGAGTGGTATTTCAGAATGAATTGCCACCACAGGAGAGGGACTTACTCAGTTTTCCATGAGTGCAAACATGGAATTTCTAACCTGAGGGCAACAGTAAGTATAATAGGTATTGTTTTTGCCCTCTTTTATGCATTCTTCCATCCTTTGGTATCAAATTCAATTTTTCTTTGAGAGAATACTCTTTCTCTCTTCCCCAGAGCTGATATAGGGTGGGAATAGGGAAGCAGCTGTTCCCCTAGAGCACATTTTCCCAAAGTGATGCTGTCTCAGATAATTAAATCCTTTCAGAAAGTGTGTAGCTTTGTGTGTCCTCACCCATCCTGCAGGTAGAAAGTGACAATAAGTGATGCGGTTCCACTCAGTCCCTGTGTTTTTAAAAGGTGTCCTTCTCTGCATCTAAGGAGGAGACAGGTGGCTCAGGCACGGCAAATCAGAGAGCGCTGCATATTTCCATAGCCACAGTGATTCATTCAAAGGTGGGGTGTGACCTGGGCAGAACCAGTGAGACATAATTTTCCCAGGCTGAGAAAGAGATAGATGCTCTTTCTTTTTGCATCTGAGCCCAGGAGAATATGATCTTGGAGCTGGTAGGCCATTCAATTCAGCCTTTTTGAGAAAAGGCAGAGTCAAAACAGGAAGAGGAGCTGAGTCTTACTAACTGCCTGAATTTTTATGCTAATCTGAGTTGAATTTCTGTCATTTGGAAACAAAGAAGCACTGGCTGATATAGTGGCAGAGGGGTGGATTGTCTCTCTACTTTCTTTTTGGTCATCTTGTTACCTACATTCTGGTAGCAAAGGATGACCCACAGGTCACCAATTATTTTTCATTCCTACTTTAATGGCCTCACAGTTAGTTGAAATTCCTTCCAAATTCTTAGGCTACATTAACAGTCAGCCCTAGTTTTCTCTTTCTGGTCCTTGTACTTGTCTAGTGGGAGATTGAGTGAGAATTAATGAAGGACTCTTTCACATGCATTTTAAACTGGAATGGTGATGCTCATGACTGAGCTTTATCATGTTCTCATTTGACAATTTTTCCCAGTCCTCTCATGTTGATCCCTTATTAATTAGACTTTTTAAGTTTGGCTGCATGTAGCAGAAAAGCCAAGTGAGAGTAGCTTAATCTAGTTATGTTTTCTGTTTTCCTCACGTAATGAAAAGTTGGAGGTAGGCAGGGTAGGGATGGCAGGGTGGTCTAGGTTGTCATCAGGGACCTGACTTCTATCTTTCTGCCCAAATATCTCAAGCATGGTTCTCAGTCTTCGGGTCTCAGGGCCTTGATACAGAATTCCAGATGGAGAAGAAAAAGACTGAGGAACAAACACCATGTGCCAGCTGAGTGAATTGTTTAAAAAAGCCTTTTTGGGGCTTCCCTGGTGGCGCAGTGGTTGAGAGTCCGCCTGCCGATGCAGGGGATACGGGTTCGTGCCTCGGTCCGGGAAGATCCC
>NW_006787454.1:1267993-1323144 GCF_000442215.2 Lipotes vexillifer
AAAAAAAAAAAAAAAAAAAAAAAAAAAAAGAAAGAAAGAAAGCCTTCTTGGAAGCCCTGCTGAGTGACTTCCACTTACTTCTCACTGGCTCAAACTGTCACATGGCCACTGCCAGCTTCAAAGGAGGCTGGATAGTATAATTTCTTAATTGGGCACATGGGTGCTCCAAAGAATAACAGTGTTCTTTTAGTAAGAAGGGAGAGGCTAGGGCCTCCCTGGTGGCAGAGTGATTAAGAATCCACCTGCCAATGCAGGGGACACAGGTTCAAGCCCTCGTCCGGGAAGATCCCACATGCTGCGGAGCAACTAAGCCCATGCATCACAACTATTGAGCCTGCGCTCTAGAGCATGCAAGCCACAACTACTGAAGCCTGTGTGCCTAGAGCCCGTGCTCTGCAACAAGAGAAGCCACCACAGTGAGCAGCTCACTCACAACAACGATGAGCAGCCCCTGCTCACTGCAACTAGAGAAAGCCCGCGCCCAGCAACGAAGACCCAACGCAGCCTAAAATAAATTAATTAATTAAAAAAAAGAAGGGAGAGGAGAATGGGTAATTGATAGGTGGCTGGCAGGCTAATCTATAAGGAGAATAGGTACTGGATGGGTAACTAAAAGTCTCATCTGTGAAGTCCTTAATGCAACAACCCTTTCTAACATACTCAGTGCTTTGTATCTATTCCTGTATTTTTTCGTTTTTATAAATATTCTCTGTATTTTTTTTTTGGCCTTGTGTCTCTTTGCTACAGTGCTCTGTTTTCTGAAGTCTCTGAAGCTCACACATACATATTGAAGGATACTAGTAGATTGCATGTTACTCGTGTTCAGAATTGTATTTTACATATTTAGGCCATGGAAGGACCGGTGGTATGCTGGAGCCTGCTCTACTGTCTCCTGAGAGTTGGTTGTTAAATTTTCAGGAATTTTGCAAGATCGCTGTTAAGCACAGTCATCATTAAAAAGTAAATTATGTAAACTTACAATGAAATAAGTTATATTAAAAACAAAGGAAAAAACTTCTTAATTATTTTACTCTGTAATTATCCCTATGCTACTGAGGTTACTTGTATTTATTTTATCTGTGTGATGAAAATTAGATAACAGCATGCTACTGTGTGTCTCTCCCCAATTCTGAATTCAATGACATCATGTTGGTAGCTGGAAGGGGCCATGGTGGGAATATTTACACCATGGAAATCAGCAAACACTACAAATTAAGGCTTGAGTTATTATTTTGTTGATTGTCTATCTAGACCTAAGAAAGTGGTGGAGGAAAGGCTAATAATGCAGATTAACCTTAAGTTTGTGATGTTTTTAGCTGTTTCATTGTGAATAGCACAAAAGAAGAAAAAATATTCTTTCAGTATTAGGAAATTATTATCTGGATCAGCAGAGTTTGTTCACATAATTGGCGAACTGGTGAAGTTTCAACATACATCTTAATTGTTTCATATTCATCTTTCTCACTAACAGTAACCAAAACATCAACCAAAATTCAAGTCAGAATTACACTTAGGGCTTCCCTGGTGGCGCAGTGGTTGAGAGTCCACCTGCTGATGCAGGGGACACGGGTTCGTGCCCCGGTCCGGGAGGATCCCGCATGCCGCAGTGCGGCTGGGCCCCTGAGCCATGGCTTCTGGGCCTGCGGGTGCGGAGCCTGTGCTCCGCAATGGGAGAGGCCACAGCAGTGAGAGGCCTGCGTACGCAAAAAACAAAAAAACAAAAAAAAGAATTATACTTAGAGAGCCAGTTGTTAAGCAGTTACTAGTAAACCATGGCTGGAGCCTAAAGGGGTAGGAAGTTATATTCTTGACTTCTAGACTAGAGTTAGTTTATGTTGGAAAGAAACATGAGAGAACTTGCTTTACTTTTCTTCTAGACTAGAGTTAGTTTATACTGGAAAGAAACAAAGGACTTGTTTTACTTGACTTCTAGACTAGAGTTAGTTTGTGTTGGAAAGAAATATCAGAGAACTTGCTTTACCTGTAAGAGTCAACACAGCATCACTAGACCCCGATTCCAGCTTCTGCCTGCCTCTTATGCTCAAATGGAATCTGCCTTGCACCAGGTTCACTGACACACTTTTTTTTTTTTTTGCAGTACGCGGGCCTCTCACTGTCGTGGCCTCTCCCGTTGCGGAGCACAGGCTCCGGACGCGCAGGCTCAGCGGCCATGGCTCACGGGCCCTGCCGCTCCGCGGCACGTGGGATCTTCCCGGACCGGGGCACGAACTCGCGTTGCCTGCATTGGCAGGCGAACTCTCAACCACTGCGCCACCAGGGAAGGGAAGCCCTCACTGACACACTTTGATAATATTCTTTACTTTGTCTGTGGTTTTCTTAAGTTATGCTTATTTGAACAAAGGGCTGGTTTGGAGTTTACCTACCTGTTTACCATTCATGAAGAACAGAGATTACTAAATGAATAGTCAAACAGGAAGGTGGAAGCAAGAATTTTGAAGTACTTTCCCTGAACGTTTGTAAATGGTTTTGTTTGCTGATGCTGCTAATTAGCTAACCGTTAATGCAGATCCTGTGGGCCTCCACTTGGCTGAGTTGTGTCAGTCACTAGGTGTGTTCAACTTACTAAAAAGTAACGTCATTGTATATCCTTACAAATCACCTATAATTAAGACTTTTCACTAATTCAGGTTTTTCTTCAAGTAGACTCAAACAAGTATTATGGTATAGAGTTAGGCATAGTTCTTAACTATTATACAGTAAGTTGCATATAAGCTCACTGGAATGTATTTCTCACTGTTGTCAAAATTTTCGCATTTTTCATACCTTGAGAATCATCGGCCTCTAGTATCTTAGTGTAGTTGTGTGTGCGTGTGTGTGTGTGTGCGTGTGTGTGTGTGTACAAGCTAGAGGAGGGAAGAGTCTTGGGTCTTCTCCTCCTCCTTCACTGGATCACTGCTTTTCTGAGTCTTGTCTTCCCACCTGCGACTCTTCATTCTACCGCTAGACATGGCTGTCGTTGCTAGAGTTAAACCCAACAACAAAAAGTCCATAGTACCTTTAAGACAGCGTTGTTCCTGTCTCAAGGGCCACTGTGGAGAGGGTTGTGGAGAAGGTAGAGGTAGTAAACACTTGGCAGGGCTCACTTCTCTTCGTGTTCCTCCTCATTTTCTTTAAGGACTTCACTGTGCTAAGTTGTATGGAATACAAGGATTATATAAAAGGAAGACATTTAAAAGTTTATTCAAAGTGCTACCTTTCCCGTGGTTCTATAGAAATGTATCCAACCATTGTCAGCCACTTTGTGGGCCATTGTCACTCCCCTGTAACATTTCCTAACTTTATTTTTGTGTCCTCAGGTTTACCTTCTCTTCTAACTTCCTCAGGGTGAATCTCTGCTCATCTTTTGGAAACTTTTTCCACAGGGCCAAGTGTGGCTTCAGGATCTATCTCTTTTACCCAGTAGTACATTTCTCAAAGTTTGAGTAATGTAGTGTAGAGATATGCCTTAGGGGCTCTAGGGAGACAGTGTGGATGGCTTTTGAAAGGACTTCAATCTGGGAGTCTAGTCGTTTCCCTTTCAAATCTCTCTATTAAGATGAGTGCAGATGTGCTCTTTATATTCCTTTTTGAGTAATATTGATAAAAGTTTCTCTCTCTCAAATACACACACAACACTAAAACACACATGTACCCTCTATAGACACATATAAATTCTCAGAAATTAGTATACTATAAATTCACAGATGGAAGATTATTCTCAACTACATTTTAATTTGTAAAGTCACTTATCTCAAAATATAAGATTTCACACTTTTATGCAGAGCATAATTCACTCATCTTCATTCATTCCTCTCCATTGCCTCTAAATTGTGCCCCTTCAGTCTCACTGAAGATTAAAAAACCAACCAAATGGTATATACGTCTTAAGGAAAGCATTTAATGAAAAAAAGCCCCAGCTTGTGAGGGCTTCATTAAGCCTTCAGGTGACTTGTCACCTATTTCTTTAGTTTCTATCTGGTTTGGAGAACGTTTGGTTTTCCATTCACACTACTCTTCCCCATCAAGCAATCTTCTACTCATTCTTTGTGACCAAATATTGGAAGCTTTTCTCAACTCCATAGACAATTGGTCACTCACTTCTCTTTGCTCCTGTATTACTTTATACGTATCTCTTCAACAGTCTTGGTCACCTGGTAATTATTTTTTTATATAATGGTCTAGATTGTATTGTCCAATATGGTAGTCACTAGTCACATGTGGCTGTTTAAATTAATGAGAACTAAGTAAAATTAAATATTCATTTCATCAGTTGCATGAGTCATATTCCATGTGCTCCATAGCTGCATCTGGCTAATTGTTACCATATTGGTAAAAGAAATTATACAACATTTACATAATCACAGAAATTTCCATTGACCAAGCTGGTCTGTACTTCAGACTGTGAACTCTTGTATTACTAATCTTTGTGATCCTGGCCCTTAGTGTAGTGCCTTTAATAGATGCTCAATAAATGCTTGCTGAATAAATGAATGATGAAGAATTCCTTTATGTCACTTCTGAAGTCTAAGTTTTCTACAAATTTTCAATCTCTTTTTTATTGGAATGAAGAATCTAGAGTTTATTTCTGAAGTTTTAAGAGTACACTAGAAGTCACAAAGAATGAGTAGGAGATTGCTTGATGGGGAAGACAGATACAAATAGAAAAACTAAACTTCCTCTAGCCCAGAGAAAATCTGAAGAACTAGTTGATAACGAATCTGAAAAATTAATGTAGTCCTCACAAGCTGGAGCTCTTGAGTGGCTTTTGAACAGTGAGGACTTTGCCTGGCAAATAAAATAAGAAAAGGGATTTGAGGAAGATGCACAGAGACAGGAACAAACACATCAGGTTCAAAGAAATTTGGGGTGGCTTGTCCATGAGATGGTAACTAGTGTTGGGCCAGGTACTGTTCCATATACTTTACATATATTACCTCACTTAATTTTTAGGGAATAGTATTGTCTCCATTTTGCAGATGGGAAGACAGAGGCACATAGAAGTTAAATTCCTTGTTCAAATAACTCAGGAAGTGACAGAGCCAAGATTCAAACTCAGGCAGTCTGATTTCAAAGCCTGGGCTCTACATCTATAAGTAAGACTACCTCTCCCCATGAGTGGGAAAGGCTTAAAAATTAGGCTGGAGAGGAAATGAGAGCCAAATCATGGTGGGGCTTTCAGGGCCCCCTGAGGTGTTGAACTTTCCATAGCTGTGGGAAAAAACTGTTTGGAGCTTTGTTTTAGAAATCTCATTGTGGCTGTGGGAGAGAGGATTGACTATTGGGGGGAGATGTACTACCATGGGATTTATTACAAAAAACCTGGCCAAGAAGTGATATGGGTAGTGTACAGGGGGTAGGGTAGAAAGGAGTTGGTCTGAGAGAGATTTAGGTGTTTTTCTCATTAATAAAAAGAGCTGAATGGAGGAAAACACTCCAGTTGTTAGCTGGATGTTGTCATCTACCTGCGATATCCAAAATGCTCTAGCTATCTTGTGACCATCAGGGGATGGTCCTGCTCCTGCATGGTAAGCACGCAGAGCAGAGAGAAGAAAAGAACCCAGAGGCTTTAAGATGTTATTCTGAAGCTGAAATAATTGGTCCAAAACTGACTCAAAGCTGCCTTTTCCTTGGTTTTCTAGTTGTGTGACATAATAAAAATTTTAATATTTAGACCTCTGTTAGTTGGACCCTCCATTACTTGTAGCTAAAAGGATCATAATAGGTTCAACCACTCTTCTGGCATAAAGGTGATGATCCTCAGAACCCATTCATTATTTTATTTTATTTTATTTTATTTTTTTAACATCTTTATTGGAGTATAATTGTTTTACAATGGTGTGTTAGTTTCTGCTTTATAACAAAGTGAATCAGTTATACATATACATATATCCCCATATCTCTTCCCTCTTGCATCTCCCTCCCTCCGACCCTCCCTATCCCACTCCTCTAGGTGGTCACAAAGCACCGAGCTGATCTCCCTGTGCTATGCGGCTGCGTCCCACTAGCTATCTATTTCACGTTTGGTAGTGTATATATGTCCATGCCACTCTCTCACTTTGTCCCAGCTTACCCTTCGCCCGCCCCGTGTCCTCAAGTCTGTTCTCTAGTAAGTCTGCATCTTAATTCCCATCCTGCCCCTAGGTTCTTCATAACCATTTTTTTTTTAAGATTTCATATATATGTGTTAACGTACGGTATTTGTTTTTCTCTTCATTCATTATTTTATACATTTAATAAATGTTAATTGAACATGTATGTGCCAAGCATGGCCCAGGTGCTTAGGCTACAGTAGAGAAGAGCACAGGTATGGAGCTGATGTCATGGAGTGTTGTAAAAACAGAGAGAAACTTAGTGTGTCTGGAGCTGAGTGAGTGGGGGGAAGAGTATTGTGGGACACAGAAAGATAGGCAGGAACCAAATGCAGGTAGAAAACATTGAAGAATATAAAATGAAGGAGACATGATCAGATTTGAAGTTTTAAAATGACATGCTAGCCTCTGCAGAAGCACTGAAGAAAGTTTAGAATAGGGGCAGAAAGGACAACTATTTACACTAGACCAGGTAGAGATGAAATTGGTTTGAACTAGGGTGGTCACCATAGAAATGGAGAAAAATATGTGACTTCAAGTTATAATTTAGTGGTAGAATCATTAGGACATGATGATCATTTGGATCTGGGCACTAAGGGAGAGACCATTGTCAAAGTTGACTCCCAAGTTTCTGGCACTAGGTGGAGAACAGTCCAGATTTCTAGATAAGGAACGCTAGAGAAAGAGCAGATTGAGGTATAAGATTGAGGCATAAGATACAAGAATTCATTTTCGGACATGTTAAATATGAGATAACTGTGAGACATTTAAGTGGAAATTTTAAGAAATAAGTTAGAGATGCAAGTCTGGATCTCCAAAAAGGAGTCTGACAACTAAACACATGGGATTGCAAGATGTCTGCTTATAGGTCTTTGGCCAGGAGATCTTTAACAATAAATAGGAGCAAAGTTAACAGGAAAGTGAACTTAAGCTCTCAGCCTCATCCTGGTAGACTTCCAACAATGCGAAGTAACCCGTATCTCTATGTCATAGACACGCCTGTTGACACAACTCTTAAAATATATCTCAAAATACTTCTTTTGCCCACCTTCACTGCTACCAATATAGTATTTCAACTGGACCAATGCCATAGACTCCTCATAACTCTTGGTGGAGATGAACAAGGCAGTTAGATGTGTGGTTTTGGGAGTCAGGAGAGAATCTGGGAATAGAGATGTAAATTTAGAGTCATTGGAATAGGTAGGAGTTGGTAGACAAGGGATCAGCGTAGGGAGTATTCTAAGAAGGAGGATAATGTATGAAAGCACAGAAATATAAGGTAGTATGGGTTTGGGGAACTAAAAATTAAAAAAGGAAACTAACATGGAGTATAATTAGTCACTGGTGGGGAGGGGGAAGCTGGGGCGAAATTAAAGTAACATCGACATATATACACTACCGAATGTAAAATAGATAGCTAGTGAGAAGCAGATGCATAGCACAGGGAGATCAGCTCTGTGCTTTGTGACCACCTAGAGGGGTGGGGTAGGGAGGGTGGGAGGGAGGCTCAAGAGGGAGGGGATATGGGGATATGTGTATACATATGGTCGATTCACTTTGTTATACAACAGGAACTAACACAGCATTGTGAAGCAATTATACTCCAATAAAGCTGTATTAAAAAATAATATGGTACATTGTTATTTAATCAATATAGCTTAAAATATATAGGGGTTGGCACATAGTTATGGGTGAATGGGAGAGATAAGGCTGATAAAGGGGCAAGTATATGGCCAGTCTTGCATGCTACACAAGGTATTTAGATTTTGTGCTATAACTCGATTTGCTTGGGCGGTGTCAGAGGAGGCTTAGATGAAAACGAAAGAAAAATGTTCGTTCAAATTCAACAAATAATTATTGAGAACCTATTATGTAAGCTCTGGGTGATAAAAAATGAGGCCAGACTTGGTTCTGACTTTTGAGATGATCATCTGGTCAGGAAATGAGACGTGCAAACTAATAACTACATTATGAGGTGGAACGTGAGGCCTGAGGGCTTTAAAGTCAGGAAATGTGGGAAATAAAGATGTTCCAGGGAAGGTGGGTGAAGAATGATGGGCATAGACAAAGCCTTGGTGCATATGTAAGTGCATTTGTTGTCTGTGCAGAAGAAGAAAGGACTGAGATTTTCATAGAGCATGTGGAGCAATCAGGAAGAGATGAAGACAGAATTTGTGAGTAAATGAAAGTCATTCCATGAAATCCAACAAATAAAGATTCAGATTTAAAACAGATAAACTATGTTACCAAGTGACATTTGGTTTTATGAAGGAAGACACTGTAGAATAAAAGCAGTGCTCTCCCCAAAGGTAAGAGAGAATTTTATTCAAAAATTTTTCTTTATATAACTTTCTAGCTCTAACTCAATGCAAGGTCTGTCTGTCAACACCACACACATGCCTCTAGCACTTCTCTCTCGGTACACTTGACTGTACTGCTACATCCCATTGCCTGAACCTGTAAACTGTATCAACCCCAAAACAACTAGGGGCACACACAAAGTAGAATTAAAATGTAGGTAATGAAAATAGATTAATAACCTGAGCAGGTAGTTTGGGTGGCTGCTTTGGGGGAGGCTGATCACTTTGCTTTACAAGATAAGGTTATTGTGTAATGTTGGTCAAAATCTGCCCAGGGGAAGCAAACGGCTTTTATCTGTACTGCTGCTGGTTGGCAAACCATTAGACTGATTTTTGTGTTTGTTTGTTTATTAATTCTCCATTAAACCTGGGTAATACTATAAGCATAAAGCAGCAAGCTTAAAATTAGAAAAAATTTTGAATTTACTCTGAAATCATGGTAATACTTTGTAAAGGAGAAGGAAAAGCAAAACTGTTTGTCAAAGCTAGTTATTTTGCTAGAAAAAATTGGAAGGTTCATAAGGTAAAACAAAAAAATTTTATTTTCATAGTCTGAGATTCAGAGCAAACAGGAGGAAAAAAAGAAGGTCTAAAGATCTTACTACTCATTTAATAACTAGTCCAGTGTCTATTTTAAAAAATTGCAGAATTAAGACTTGCATTCTGAAGTGGTGTGTTTTTTCAGAATACAGGTCTATTGACGCCTGTATTTCAGAATATAGGTCTATTGACGTCTGTTAACTGTGAGCTTCCCAGACTGGAGGTACACTATATCTTGCAGTTGCACGTGTGTGCGTGTGTTTAAAGCTTTTGCTAAACTGGATTTTTTCGTACCAATCTTACAGGAGGATTTGTGGAATCCTTTCCAGATATAATATTGCATTATTGTAAAAGCTTTACTCCTCTTATCTTTGTGGGCAGAGCGTCAGAATAGACTGCATATGAGGATTAAAATCAGGCTGTCCTGGAGTCAAATAAACCGGGATGGATTACACAAAACATTTTAACAAATACTGGAGGTTCTGGCTTGCCTTTATGTTTTACCTCTGAGATTTCAGAAAATGTTCCAAGAATATCATTTGGAGGAAAACAGAAATCAGATAAAAATTTCAGCAGCCATGAAGGCTGAACTTATGTAAAACATTGATCTTAGTTTCAGGAACCACATAAATGCTTTTAAAAAAACAGTAGAAATATTCTTAGCTCTTCCTGCATTGGTGAGACGGGGCACCCCAAGGCCTTGCCCTATGCTCTGCTCTCCCCAGTCTCTGTCAGAGGAGCTCATTGCCATTCCCTGGTTTCCTTTGTAACCTACCAGTGTGGGTCTGGGCAGTTTTCAGCTGCACTTCTGAGCCCACCTCACATCCGGGGCCATCCCACTGCCTGCGATGCTCTAATTGGAAGTTCTGGAACGTCTCTCATTCCATGTGGCTAAAACATAGACCAGTCTCTTTGTTACTTATTTGTTATTGCTAAAGATTTTGTGGGAAAATATTAACTTAAGAGTATATTAATAGTGTGGTCTAGTATTAATATAATACTTTTTCTCTAAAATGTTATAACCTAAGAACAGTTTTGGCCTGCCAGTGCCCCTAGAGAATTAGTAACAATGCCTCTTGCTACCTCCATTTGAAGACAGGTGTTTTCTGTGTAATTAAATTATTAGTAGGTTATAAGTAATTCCTTAATTAATGTTAGTAAGAGTCAGTTAAAAAAAAACTCCTGGGCTTCCCTGGTGGCGCAGTGCTTGAGAGTCCGCCTGCCGATGCAGGAGACGCGGGTTCGTGCCCCGTTTCGGGAGGATCCCACATGCCGCGGAGCGGCTGGGCCCGTGAGCCATGGCCGCTGAGCCTGCGCGTCCGGAGCCTGTGCTCCGCAAATGGGAGAGGCCACAACAGTGAGAGGCCCGCATAACGCAAGAAAAAAAAAAAAAAAAAAAAAAAAAACTCCTAACTACAATGAACAGCATCTGACTTTTGAAGTAGGTAGAATAATTTACACAGGTGAGAGAAATAAACCTCTGTCTGGGAGCTGATAGGGGAGAGGGAAAGAAAAGAGAGGAAAATGGGCTGTTGTCCTGTTCTTCTGGACACGCAAATCAGGGAACTCAGAGAAGCTGGTCCATTATTGAGCACATGAATGAATCTTAGAAAAGCAGCAATGCCCAAGCCAAGCCACAGGGAGCAGAGAGCTGAAGTGTTCTGCAGATTAAAAATGGGAATTGAGTTTCAGAGGATTCCTGAGGGTGGAGAGCTTGGGAAGCAGAGAAGCATCAAGTCTTTAGGGAATATCTAATGTTCAAATGTTGTTTGCCACGCAGTACATGGTACTCAAACCTCATGCCTTGCGTTTTGGGTAGAGGTCAAAGAAAGGGGGTCGTGTTCTTTCTCTGACACAGAACTTGGAGGACAGAGAAAAGCATGTATAGAAAAGACAAAAGGAACCTCTTTTACTTTCTCTCTTTCTATTCTGCCTCACTTCGGGAGAATCCCTGGTGAGGATGGGCAAGGTAGCCCGTTTCCACCGCCTGGGCGTTGAGAAGTGCCTTCCTAATCTCTAAGGGCATCTGAGTTACACCTGGCTGTAGATGCCAGCTTGTTTGGCATTTTCAAAGGGAATTTTAGAAAGTAGAAAATTGTCTTTGGAGCCATCCTGTCCTGGATTTGAATCTTGGATCTGAAAATATATAAAACCTATATGACTATGGATAAATTTTAAGACTTGTAAAAAATGTTTGACTCCTCGTCTATGAATAAGGGGCAATGATCCTTGCCCCAAAATGTTGTACTGAATTATATAATATTTGTCAAGCAAGTGGTACTGAGCCTGATATGTGATAGGTATGCAATACACAGTACCTTATATTAATGTCAGCAGATTGAGTTTTTATAATGAAATTTCAGGATGCACTAAAGCTGAGGCAGGAGGGAGCATGGAGGTGGCTTACCCATTCCTCCCCTTGCCTCTTTCCTCCTTTTTTTTTTTAAGAATCTAAATTTTTTATTTTTTGGGGGGTGCGTTGGGTCTTCGTTCCTGCATGCGGGCTTTCTCTAGTTGTGGTGAGTGGGGACTTCGCTTCGTTGTGGGGCTCAGGCTTCTCATTGCGGTGGCTTCTCTTGTTGCGGAGCGCGGACTCTAGGCACGCAGGCTTCAGTAGCTGTGGCTCGCGGGCTCTAGAGCGCAGGCTCAGTAGTTGTGGCGCACGCGCTTAGTTGCTCCGCGACATGTGGGATCTTTCCGGACCAGGGATCGAACCCGTGTCCCTTGCACTGGCAGGCGGATTCTTAACCACTGAGCCACCAGGGAAGTCCCTCTTCCCTCCTTTTAAACCTTCATTATCATCTGTTCTTCCCTCTCTCAACTGGCATTGGAATGATGTAAGAAATGAAGCCAGGTGGTAGGGTGGGGATTGCTAGCAGAGGGCAAAGAAGAAAGGAAATGCAAAGATGGGCGCTTAGCAGCAAAGAGAAATTTCCTTGGTCTTCTTGGTCCAGGCAGCATTTCCCGTGCTCACTTGGCTGACAGACGAGGGATGCTCCCTTCTACCTGACCCTATCTCAATCCATCCTGTCCCTCGGGGCACCTCCTTGTAACTTTGTCTTGGGCACTTTTCTAACAGGCGCTTCCCATAGTTGTCACTACCAGGCATTAGGGGTGGATGGAGGTGGGAGGAGGGACTGGACTGTCCTGTGGTTATTGGATCCCCACTTCAGTTGGCTAATTACAGGTTGGCCCTACTAATTTATCATATAGAGCATGTCAGGAGGTAGAACAGCTTCCCACAGCCTGTTTTCTGTCCGGTGGTGCCTGGCCCTCTTCTGCTCTGGTCAGCCATTTCCTGCATCTCTGGGTCCTAAATTCTATCTTCACAGAGGTTTCTTATGAGTTTTGGTCTTCTGAGTTCTGTTAACTTTTCTGGGCATTTCCAAGTCTCAGTTCAAGGATGAGAAGGCTCAGTTCTACATGTGTCATCTTTTCCCACAACTCCCTTTGGAAATGTTCTTTTTTTGCATCTCTGATTCTGCTCTGATATACTCAGCCTATTAGAAAGTTTAATTTTTTAATAGGTCTTTTGAATCTGAATAAGTCTACTCAGTATTGTGGAACCTTGGTTACACAGATTAGGTAGGAAGGGAGGGTGACATTGATTTCAGATAAGGAGAAACTCCATTAGGTGCTCATTCTGTGTATTGGAGAGGTATTTTATAACTTGTTAAATGCATATTTTTAAAAGTACTTGCAAATTGACCCAAAGTATAATTTGAGAAAATGGAAAAGTGTCAAGCTTATCACTAAACTCTACAGGCTGGACATCATCAGAATCATCAAGGTAGAGATGTCTTTTTATTTTAAGATCACAGTTAAGTATTCTAGATACAAGATGGAATAACAGATATTAAGAGCCTTTATCACAACATGCAAATAAGCTGTCTCAAGAGGTGAAGAATGCTGGCAATTTAGCTGAATTTGTTTCCTTTCTTGAGGAGGATTTGATCATCTGAAGGCACTGTGTGAAGGAAAACATTATAACTGCAAATCATGCCTTTATGAGAAACAGTGAAAAACCTATTCAAATCGGCTTACTTGCTACATCAGCTTCCTTGTACTACGGAACTTCAAAATGTAATTACTGGGCCAAACAAATACAATGAATTAAAAAAAAAAAGTCATACAACCAAGAAAAATCACACTCCCCAATGTTTCCTTGGTGATGTGTAATCCACACTGCTTCCACGCAATAAACAATCCTTTGGGTTTTCTAAAGCTTTATTAATACTACAGTAAATTAAGTATCAGAGAGTGATTATTTTCCCTTAATAAGTAATAATAATTGTTCTGTGCTGGCTTAACATGGCCGCTTTTCTCCAAAGAACTGATGATCTCTGTACTTTTGTTGCACTTTTGTGTTTATATTTGTGATTTTATTTTTATCCTAGGATATTTCAAAATGAGATTATTACATATGCTATATCTGTGTCATTCAAGTGAATTTGTGAGACTAGAGAAAACATTAAGTGTTAGCTGGGCCATTTACTCTCTGTTGTCTTGGTCAGGTTAATTAATATCTTGTACTTTCATTTCTTCATCTGTATAATGTGACACAACACATGGCGTTTTTTGAAGACAAAAGAGACTATGAATGTGAAAGTTGTTAAAGCATGATACAAAATACAGTTATTAGTTGTTTCAGTTATTTATAAGATAATGATTACCACCATGTGAGAAACAGGTTTGTATCATTTACTCTTTCATATTCTGAGTTTTGGAGCATGTCTGCCTCAACTCAGAGGAATCTTTGAATCAAAATACACGGTGGTAAAGTCCTTATTTCTAGTTTCAGCTTCTACAGTTACCTTCCTTTTTATTTCTCAGGAGTGTATCCCACCAATGAATGGTCCGAGGGAAGAGAAACTTCAGTGCTACCCCACATACCCTATGACCTGTCTCTGGTGTACCATCCTTAAGTGTGTACTTTACCTGTGAAAACATCTTTCTTCATAAGTGACCTTCATGCTAACAATCTGTTGCCTTTTAAGAAACGTATTCAGTTTATTTGACTTGATCTATCATCAAGACTCCTGCTTGGGCTTAAGCCATTATGTCCACTGATATATTTGCAAACCGACATTTTACCATATCTTTGGGTTCTGCATTCATGGTTTGTGTGGTTCCCCACGTAGCATATTTGCCCTTTTCTGTGATCATTGTATAAAGCAAGCACACCAAAGACTTAAGTCACTCATCTGCCCAGAAGGTTAAATTTGGTTCACTCCTTGAATTTGTTTGTAGGACAAAGGGCCTTTAAAAGATGTCTGTATCAGTATTAGTTGCTTTGTTTTATTCAATTGACCTCACCCATTTTAGATGGTTTTCAAAAACTTGTTCTATGAATTTTGTTGCTATGATTTAAGTTTGTGGACCTCTAGAACTTATAACAACGCTCTTTTGAAATGATGGAGACCCATCTCTCTGACCAGGTTTAAGCACTCCAGGCCTGTGTGCAGCAAGATTCACAGTAGCCTGGAGACACTGCCTGGACTAATAGTTATATGATCCCCCAAAATGTCATACTTAACTGGAAAATGAAACATGTCACACTCTTACATATTTGTCTTTTATCTTCAATATTGTGACTTTGTAGAACATCGTTATTTGATCTTTCTGTAAAAATTTTTTACAGAAATTTCCAAGTGTTCCCATTTGGATTTAAGAGGTCCTTATGCTACCACTTTCAAGTTGATGAAATATGAACTCTTTAAATCCATGCCTTAAAGCGAAATGTCTCAAAGAGATAAATTCCTAAGAAAGATATGCTGCAAATTGAAAGTTATAATTTATTTTCATAGGAAGACAGCCAGGGGTTATTTTGATTTTAGGTCATTTTATTCTGAATTTCTAAATATTCTATATCATTTTCCAGGCATTTGCTGTATGTTTTTGCCTGCATATAGTCTTCAGTAATTTTTGAAATATGAGTTGTTGGCCTACCTTTGTGACCTTAATGGTGCCTTCTGTTCTCCTTTGACGAAGGGGACTTACATTCATTGAGTACTAGGTCCTGGGTGCAGTGCTGGGTATATTACCTGCATTATCTTATTTAATCCATAGAGTATTATTATGAGGAAATATATTATTGTCCTTATACAAATGAAAAAAATGAGGAAAAGAGAGCAACATATTCTAGCATAATAGTAAACAAACTAGTATATGACAGAACTTGGATTAGATGTCAGACTCTGAAGTTTATGATCTTTCTACTATACCAGGTGGAGGTAAGAATGTTTTAAAGAAATCATCCAATTATAGTGTATTATCACAGTGTGCATGAATTTAATCTGTAGGTGTGTGTGTGTATTTAATGATAGTCTGCCAACCTGCAAGTAAAGATTTGAAGTATCTTGGAATCCCGGTGTATGTAGAGACCACAGTTACAGAACCTAAACATGGCATGGTCTAGCATTTGCCTGCACTGCTTAGTCAGCATGGACATGACCCCTGCACATAACTTTGGATGCAGAGATCTTGCCTTTGGGTGTTTCCCTCTGCTGACATCTAGTGCAAGGGTATCATTGCTAATGAATGCAAAGTATTTAGACAACTGGAATTTAGAAAACTCTAAGTTACCATGAAATTCAGTGCCAGTGCTGTCCTGCTGGTGGGACTTTGAATTACTATGGGACCTAAAAGATGTAAAGTTAATTTAATCAGCCTGAGATGAAGCCAGTGGTCTGGTTACAGACAGTTTTAGAAATTAGCACTCAGGACCCAGTACTGACAGTGATTCACACTTCCATCCCTCTTGGAAGGAATAGGAATCGTGAGTGCTGAACAATGGGAGGATTAGGCCTTTTCATGATGACTCATATTTTTAAAAAATAAATTTATTTATTTTTGGCTACATTGGGTCTTCATTGCTGCGTGCGGGCTTTCTCTAGTTGTGGCGAGAGGAGGCTACTCTTCATTGTGGTGCACTGGCTTCTCATTGCGGTGGCTTCTCTTGTTGTGCAGCATGGGCTCTAAGCACGCAGGCTTCAGTAGTTGTGGCACGCGGGCTCAGTAGTTGTAGCTCATGGGCTCTAGAGCACAGGCTCAGTAATTGTGGTGCATGGGCTTTGTTGCTCCACGGCATGTGGGATCTTCCAGGATCAGGGCTCGAACCCATGTCCCCTGCATTGGCAGGCGGATTCCTAACCACTGTGCCACGAGGGAAGTCCCGATGACTCAGATTTGATACAGAAGAAGATTTTAATTCCCCAGTTGAATAGAGACTTGGAAAATGCAGGCTTTTCTTATGGCTCTAAATTAGTAATGTGGCATATAGGTAAAATAACCCAGGCAATATGTGGCTTTAAAAATTATTAAAAATCTACCTTTGTTTGAATGTGGAGAAACTGATCATGTAAAGTATAATAACTTCCTATGCAGAGGAAATTATATATGCATATATATAGACAGAGGGGTAGATCCATTGATCCATCGATCCATCCATTGATTTCTCCATCCATCCATCCATCCATCCCTCCATGTGCAACATAAGAATTAACAGTAGATTATGAGATTTAAGTTGGTTTTTTCTTCTATTGTCAATGGAACAACTGCAGTAGTAAAATTGAATCAGCAGTACTAATATCGGGATAAAAAATTTAAAAACCCCTCAATACTTGCAGTGACTCCAATAAGGAATTATCCTGGCTCTGTGCTTGTATTTTTTCATTAGCAGAACAATGGTGTCCATGTCTTCTCAACTCTCAGAGTCAGGAATCAGAAGTTCTACTTTAACTCCTTTAAGTTTCCCCACATGTAAAACAAAAGAGTGAATTAAGTGATCTCAAAGATCCCTGTGAGCAGCTCAGGACATATGGAAAGAGTATTTTTTTTTTTTGAAGTGACCTTATTTATTTATATTTATTTGTGCACTCTATACACACATACATCTCATTGATATGAAATCAGGTTTCTATACCCTATACATTTTTTTCCTTTCATGTAATTTTTTAAAACATCTTTATTGGAGTATAATTGCTTTACCATGGTGTGTTAGTTTCCGCTTTATAACAAAGTGAATCAGTTATACATATACATATGTCCCCATATCTCTTCCCTCTTGCATCACCCTCCCTCCCACCCTCCCTATCCCACCCCTCTAGATGGTCACAAAGCATCGAGCTGACCTCCCTGTGCTATGCAGCTGCTTCCCACAACCTATCTGTTTTATGTTTGGTAGTGTATATATGTCCATGCCACTGTCTCACTTTGTCCCAGCTTACCCTTCCCCCTCCCCATATCCTCAAGTCTATTCTCTAGTAGATCTGCATCTTTATTCCTGTCTTGCCCCTAGCTTCTTCTGACCATTTTTTTTCTTTTTCTTTTTTTTAGATTCCATATATATGTTTTAGCATACAGTATTTGTTTTTCTCTTTCTGACTTAACATCACTCTGTATGAGTGAAATAAGTCAGAAAGAGACTTACTTCACTCAGTCCCTAGGTCCATCCACCTCACTACAAATAACTCACTTTCGTTTCTTTTTATGGCTGAGTAATATTCCATTGTATATATGTGCCACATCTTCTTAATCCATTCAGCTATTAATGGACACTTAGGTTGCTTCCATGTCCTGGCTATTGTAAATAGAGCTGCAATGAACATTTTGGTACATGACTCTTTTTGAATTATGGTTTTCTCAGGACATATGCCCAATAGTCGGATTGCTGGGTTGTATGGTAGTTCTATTTGTAGTTTTTTAAGGAACCTCCATATTGTTCTCTATAGTGGCTGTATCAATTTACATTCCCACCAACAGAGCAAGAGGGTTCCCTTTTCTCCACACCCTCTCCAGCATTTATTGTTTCTAGATTTTTTGATGATGGCCATTCTGACCGGTGTGAGATGATATCTCATTGTAGTTTTGATTTGCATTTCTCTAATGATTAATGATGTTGAGCATTCTTTCATGTGTTTGTTGGCAGTCTGTATATCTTCTTTGGAGAAATGTCTATTTAGGTCTTCTGCCCATTTTTGGATTGGGTTGTTTATTTTTTTGTTATTGAGCTGCATGAGCTGCCTGTAAATTTTATGAGATTAATCCTTTGTCAGTTGCTTCATTTGCAAATATTTTCTCCCATTCCGAGGGCTGTCTTTTTGTCTTGTTTATGGTTTCCTTTGCTGTGCAAAAGCCTTGAAGTTTCATTAGGTCCCATTTGTTTATTTTTGTTTTTATTTCCATTTCTCTAGGACGTGGATCAGAAAGGATCTTGCTGTGATTTATGTCATAGACTGTTCTGCCTATGTTTTCCTCTAAGAGTTTGATGGTGTCTGGCCTTACATTAAGATCTTTAATCCATTTTGAGTTACTTTTGTGTATGGTGTTAGGGAGTGTTGTAATTTCATTCTTCTACACGTATCTGTCCAGTTTTCCCAGCAACACTTATTGAAGAGGCTGTCTTTTCTCCACTGTATATTCTTGCCTCCTTTATCAAAGATAAGGTGACCATATGTGCGTGGGTTTATCTCTGGGCTTTCTATCCTGTTCCATTGATCTATATTTCTGTTTTTGTGCCAGTACTATACTGTCTTGATTACTGTAGCTTTGTAGTATAGTCTGAAGTCAGGGAGCCTGATTCCTCCAGCTCCATTTTTCTTTCTCAAGATTACTTTGGCTATTCAGGGTCTTTTGTGTTTCCATGCAAATTGTGAAATTTTTTGTTCTAGTTCTGTGAAAAATGCCAGTGGTAGTTTGATAGGGATTGCATTGAATCTGTAGATTGCTTTGGGTAGTAGAGTCATTTTCACAATGTTGATTCTTCCAATCCAAGAACATGGTATATCTCTCCATCTATTTGTATCATCTTTAATTTCTTTCATCAGTGTCTTATAATTTTCTGCATACAGGTCTTTTGTCTCCTAGGTAGGTTTATTCCTGGATATTTTATTCTTTTTGTTGCAATGGTAAATGGGAGTGTTTTCTTGATTTCACTATCAGATATTTCATCACTAGTGTATAGGAATGCCAGAGATTTCTGTGCATTAATTTTGTATCCTGCTACTTTACCAAATTCCTTGATTAGCTCTAGTAGTTTTCTGGTAGCATCTTTAGGATTCTCTATGTATAGTATCATGTCATCTGCAAACAGTGACAGCTTTACTTCTTCTTTTCCAATTTGGATTCCTTTTCTTTCTTTTTCTTCTCTGATTGCTGTGGCGAAAACTTCCAAAACTAGGTTGAATAAGAGTGGTGGGAGTGGGCAACCTTATTTTGTTCCTGATCTTAGTGGAAGTGCTTTCAGATTTTCACCATTGAGGATGATGTTGGCTGTGGGTTTGTCATATATGGCCTTTATTATGTTGAGGAAAGTTCCCTCTATGCCTACTTTCTGCAGGGTTTTTATCATAATTGGGTGTTGAATTTTGTTGAAAGCTCTCTCTGCATCTATTGAGATGATCATATGGTTTTTCTCCTTCTATTTGTTAATATGGCATATCACATTGATTGATTTGCATATATTGAAGAATCCTTGCATTCCTGGGATAAGCCCCACTTGATCATGGTGTATGGTCCTTTTAATGTGCTGTTGGATTCTGTTTGCTAGTATTTTGTTGAGGATTTTTGCATCTATGTTCATCAGTGATATTGGCCTGTAGTTTTCTTTCTTTGTGACATCTTTGTCTGGTCTTGGTATCAGAGTGATGGTGGCCTCGTAGAATGAGTTTGGCAGTGTTCCTCCCTCTGCTATATTTTGGAAGAGTTTGAGAAGGATAGGTGTTAGCTATTCTCTAAATGTTTGATAGAATTCACCTGTGAAGCCATCTGGTCCTGGGCTTTTGTTTGTTGGAAGATTTTTAATCAGTTTCAGTTTCAGTGCTTGTGATTGGTCTGTTCATATTTTCTATTTCTTCCTGGTTCAGTCTCACCAGGTTGTTCATTTCTAAGAATTTGTCTATTTCTTCCAAGTTGTCTGTTTTATTGCCATATAGTTGCTTGTAGTAATTTCTCATGATCCTTTGTATTTCTTCAGTGTCAGTTGTTACTTCTCCTTTTTCATTTCTAATTCTATTGATTTGAGTCTTCTCCCTTTTTTTCTTGGTAAGTCTGGCTAATGGTTTATCAATTTTGTTTATCTTCTCAAAGAACTAGCTTTTAGCTTTATTGACCTTTGCTATCATTTCCTTCATTTCTTTTTCATTTATTTCTGATCTGATCTTTATGATTTCTTTCCTTCTGCTAACATTGGGTTTTTTTATTCTTCTTTCTCTAATTGCTTTAGGTGTAAGGTTATGTTGTTTGAAATGTTTGTTTTTTAGGGTAGGATTGTATTGCTATAAACTTCCCCCTTGAACTGCTTTTGCTGCATCCCATAGGTTTTGGACAGTCGTGTTTTCATTGTCATTTTTTTCTAGGTATTTTTTGATTTTTGTCTTTGATTTCTTCAGTGACCTCTTGGTTATTAAGTAGTGTGTTGTTTAGCCTCCATGTATTTGTATTTCTTACAGATTTTCTCCTGTAATTGATATCTAGTCTTATAGCGTTGTGGTCGGAAAAGATACTTGATATGATTTCAATATTCTTAAATTTACGAAGGCTTGATTTGTGACCCAAGATATGATCTATCCTGGAGAATGTTCCATGAGCACTTGAGAAGAATGTGTATTCTGTTGTTATTGGATGGAATGTCCTATAAATATCAATTAAGTCCATCTTGTTTACTGTATCATTTGAAGCTTGTGTTTCCGTATTTATTTTCACTTTGGATGATCTGTCCATTGGTGAACGTGGGTGTTAAAGTCCCCTACTATGATTGTGTTACTGTTGATTTCCCCTTTTATAGCTGTTAGTATTTGCCTTATGTATTAAGGTGGTCCTATGTTGGGTGCATACATATTTACAATTTTTATATCTTCTTCTTGGATTGATCCCTTGATCATTATGTAGTGTCCTTCTTTGTCTCTTTTAATAGTCTTTATTTTAAAGTCTATTTTGTCTGATATGAGAATTGCTACTCCAGCTTTCTTTTGATTTCCTTTTGCATGGAATATGTTTTTCCATCCCCTCACTTTCCATCTGTATGTGTCCCTAGGTCTGAAGTGGGTCTCTTGTAGACAGCATATATACGGGTCTTGTTTTTGTATCCATTCAGCCAGTCTGTGTCTTGGTGGCACATTTAATTCATTTACATTTAAGGTAATTATTGATATGTATGTTCCTATTACCATTTTCTTAATTGTTTTGGGTTTGTTATTGTAGGTCTTTTCCTTCTCTTGTGTTTCCTGCCGAGAGAAGTTCCTTTAGCATTTGTTGTAAAGCTGGTTTGGTGGTGCTGAACTCTCTCAGCTTTTGCTTGTCTGTAAAGGTTTTAATTCCTCCATCAAATCTGAGTGAGATCCTTGCTGGGTAGAGTAATCTTGGTTGTAGGTTTTTCTCCTTCATCAATTTAAATATGTCCTGCCACTCCCTTTGGCTTGCAGAGTTTCTGCTGAAAGATCAGCTGTTATAACCTCATGGGGATTTCTTTGTGTGTTATTTGTTGTTTTTCCCTTGCTGCTCTTAATATGTTTTCTTTGTATTTAATTTTTGATAGTGTGATTAATATGTGTCTTGGCGTGTTTCTCTCTGTGCTTCCTGGACTTGATTAACTATTTCCTTTTCCATATTAGGGAATTTTTCAACTATAATCTTCAAATATTTTCTCAGTCCCTTTCTTTTTCTCTTCTTCTTCTGGGACCCCTATAGTTCGAATGTTTGTGCTTTTAATGTTGTCCCAGAGGTCTCTGAGGCTGTCCTCAATTCTTTTCATTTTTTTTTCTTTACTTTGCTCTGCAGGATTTTTTTCCACTATTTTATCTTCCAGCTCACTTACTCATTTTTCTGCCTTAGTTATTCTGCTATTGATCCCTTCTTGAGAATTTTAAATTTCATTTATTGTGTTGTTCATGTGTGTTTATTTGCTCTTTAGTTCTTCTATGTCCTTGTTAAACGTTTCTTGTATTTTCTCCATTCTATTTCCAAGAGTTTGGATCATGTTTACTATCATTATTCTGAATTCTTTTTCAGGTAGACTGCCTATTTCCTCTTCATTTGTTCGGCCCAGTGGGTTTTTATCTTGCTCCTTCATCTGCTGTGTGTTTCTCTGTCTTCTCATTTTGCTTAACTTACTGTGTTTGGGGTCCCCTTTTCACAGGCTGTAGGTTTGTAGTTTCTGTTGTTTTTGGTGTCTGTCCCCAGTGGCTAAGGTTGGTTCAGTGGGTTGTGTAGGCTTCCTGGTGGAGGGGACTAGTGCCTGTGTTCTGGTGGATGAGGGTGGATCTTGTCTTTCTGGTGGGCAGGTCCACGTCTGGTGGTGTGTTCTGGGGTGTCCGTGTCCTTATTATGATTTTAGGCAGCCTCTCTGCCAATGGGTGGGGCTCTGTTCCTGTCTTGCTAGTTGTTTGGCATAGGGTGTCCAGCACTGTAGCTTGCTGTTCATTGAGTGGAGCTGGGTCTTGACGTTGAGATGGAGATCTCTGGGAGATTTTCACTCTTTGATATTATGTGGAGCTGGGAGTTCTCCTGTGGACCAGTGTCCTGAACTTGGCTCTCCCACCTCAGAGGCACAGCCCTGTCGCCTGTCTGAAGCACCAAGAGCCTGTCATCCACACGGCTCGTAATAAAAGGGAGGATAAAAAATAAAGAAATAAATAGTAAGATAAAATAAAATAAAATAAAATAAAGTTATTAAAATAAAAAATATTAAGAAAAAAAATTTTTTTAAGTAATAAAAAAAAACCCCACAAAAATGGAGACTGAACCCTAGGACAAATGGTAAAAGCAAAGCTATACAGACAAAATCTCACACAGAAGCATACACATACACACTCAGAAAAAGAGAAAAAGTGAAAAAAAAAGGTATATATATATATACATACATATATATATATATTCACACACACACACATACATACATACATACATATATCTCGTTGCTCCCAAAGTCCACCTCCTCAATTTCGGATGATTAGTTGTCTATTCAGGTATTTCACAGATGCAGGGTATATCAAGTTGATTGTGGAGATTTAATCCACTGCTCCTGAGGCTATTGGGAGAACCTTCCCCTTCTCTTCTCTGTTCGCACAGCTCCCAGGGCTCAGCTTGGGATTTGGCCCCGCCTCTGCGTGTAGGTCGCCTGAGGGCGTCTGTTCTTCGCTCAGACAGGACTGGGTTAAAGGAGCCGCTGATTCGGGGGCTCTGGCGCACTCAGGCCGGGGGGAGGGAGGAGTACGGATACGGGGCGAGCCTGCGGCGGCAAAGGCCGGCGTGACGTTGCAGCAGCCTGAGGCGCACCGTGCATTCTCCCGGGTAAGCTGTCCCTGGATCCTAGGACCCTGGCAGTGGCGGGCTGCACAGGCTCCCGGGAGGGGAGGTGTGGAGAGTGACCTGTGCTCGCACACAGGCTTCTTGGTGGCGGCAGCAGCAGCCTTAGCGTCTCATCCCCGTCTCTGGGGTCCGCACTTTTAGCCACGGCTCGCGCCTGTCTCTGGAGTTTTTTAAGCAGCGCTCTTAATCCCCTCCCCTCGCGCACCAGGAAACAAAGAGGCAAGAGAAAGTCTCTTGCCTCTTCGGCAGCTCCAGACCTTTTCCCGCACTCCCTCCCGGCTGGCCGTGGCGCACTAGCCCCCTTCAGGCTGTGTTCACGCCGCCAACCCAGTCCTCTTCCTGCATCAGACCGAAGCCCAAGCCTCAGCTCCCAGCCCCCTCCCGCCCGGGCAGGTGAACAGACAAGTCTCTCGGGCTGGTGAGTGCTGGTCGGCACCGATACTCTGTGCGGAAATCTCTCCGCTTTGCCCTCCGCACCTCTGTTGGTGCGCTCTACTCCGTGACTCTGAAGCTTCCCCCACTCCGCCACCACCAGTCTCCGCCCGTGAAGGGACTTCCTAAGTGTGTGGAAAACTTTCCTCCTTCACGGCTCCCTCCCACTGGTACAGGTCCCGTCCCTATTCTTTGTCCTTGTTTTCTTTTTTCTTTTGCCCTACCCAGGTACGTGGGGAGTTTCTTGCCTTTTGGGAGGTCTCAGATCTTCTGCCAGCGTTCAGTAGGTGTTCTGTAGGAGTCGTTCTACGTGTAGATGTATTTCTGATGTATTTGTGGGGAGGAACGTTATCTCCGCGTCTCCCTCTTCCCCCATCTTGAAACTCCTCCAAGAGCTGATTTTTAAGTCTGACCTATGTTTGAATCCTGGCTTCATTCCTTTCTAGTTATATAATTGCTCCGTGTCTTGAATTTTGTCTATAAAATGAGAGTGTAATATTATTTCATATGGTTTAGTGCACTGTAGGTAAGCAAGGGATTTTTTTGTTCTCTTACTATAACTATAGGGATTAATTGAAATACTAAAACTTAGCTATTATTGTGGCTCTTTATTTTAACGGTTCAGATTTAACTGGTAAAAAGTATAGTATTACATGGTCCAATAGACAACAACTGCATTGAAATAAGCTGTGGTTAGGAGAGAAATATCTCACCAGGGCTGCTGTGGAAATTAAGCAAATAGAACATTTTTAAGTGACTTGTGGTTTCCTCCATTCAAAATATATTTACTGAAAGGGTGTGTGTGCTGGCACCATGCTGGGTGTACATGGGTGTGTAAAACCAGACGAGGTTCCTATTCTCAGAAAGCTTAGAGTCTAGAGTGGGGAGACTCTCATTATTCAAAGAAGCACACTGAAGAACCACTCTGTAGCCTCTTCTCTTGGGAGAATAAATCCACATTTGTTCCAAAGGGATACTGATTATGGTAGGCTTCTGGTTACTTGGTGGCGAGTCAGGTGTAGTGCATGTGAAGTGATTTTGATATAAGGAGCTCAAGATCCTGCTTGCCCCCAGTTTATCATGAGGGCATCTGTGAGCTGACAAAGGTAAGTAGCCAAGAACTGGGACCATTTTAGAGACCTGGGGAGACTCTGCCTCCTCATGGTCCGCCATGGTCTCTGTGCTCCTGGTGTCTTTCTCTCTGTGGTTTTTTTTGCCTCTTAACATTGGTTTTCCATGACCTACCATGGCCCTGACAAGATTTCATGGCTTTGTTCCAGCTTCTAATCACTAGCAGCCTCATTATCTTAATAATGTCTACTTACAATTTTCAAGAGAGACAACTTGGATCTCCTCACCTTTTTGCTCCAAGTCACACCAGAGTCCCTGACCAGCATGGAATGCTGCTCCTGATTCAGATCTACACTCCTTGTCGTATCAATTGTGGCCAGGGCTGCTGGACTAACTCTCAGCAGGAGGGGTGAGTAGGGAGGCCCTGTGTTGTTTACTGTGGGTCATCAGACCTCTACATAAAACCTGGATGAAATATTTACTCAGGCCATTGGCTTCATATACTCACCAAAACACTTTCTGTTAACTCACATGTCTTCTTACATACCTGACCTTGGGAACATGGGGCTCTGAATAAGTTATGAATGCAGTGGTGGCTGGAATGTAATGGTCATGCCATTGAAAATTACTACATGGGTATTTGGTCTGTAGATTCATCTCTTTTTGGGCAGTGACCACCAATCTGACCAGCCTTAGATGTAATGACAAAACTGAATGTGCGATACATTATATGCACTAGAATCCAAGACTCCAGCTCTGTTTCTAGGGAATATGACCTAAGATAATATGAATACCTAGACGATATATTAAGAAAGAGAGCATGCATAAAGGACCATTGAAGTTTTAAATTACATCTTTACTGAGAATAAAATTCATGTACTATACAATTAACCCTTTTAAAGAAATCAAATCAAGGGTTGTAGAATATTCACAGATATCATCACCACAATTTTAGAACATTTCATCATCTCAAAAAGAAATAGTTTAGCTCTCACTCCTTTACCCAACCATCCTTCCCAGCCCTAAGAAAGCAGTAATCTACTTTCAGTTTCTGCAGATTTGCCTAATTTGGATATATCATACAAATGGAATAATATGATTTGTGGCTTTTTGTGGCTGGCTTCTTTCACATAACATAATGTTTTCAAAATTCATCTATGTTCATACTAAAATTTAATCAATTGTCTTGTTCTTGGAGAGAAAACATTCAGTATTTCACAATTATGTATGATGTTAGGGGTCTTAGATGCCCGTCCCTTATTAGGTAAAGTTTCCTTTTGTTTCTAACTTGCTAAGATTTATTATAAACAACTGTTGAATTTTGTTAAATGCATTTTTTGCATTTATTTAAATGATCGTGTGGTTTTTCTCCTTTATTTTTTTAACATGATGAATTACACCAATTGGGTTTTAATGTTAAACTAAACTTACATTTCTAGGGTAAACTCCACTTGGTCATGCAGTATTTTCCTTTTTATTTTGTTGCATTTCATTTCCTAGAATTTTCTTAAGGAGTTTTGTGACTATGTTCCTGAAGGATGTCAGTCTTGATAAAGCTAAAAGAGATGAATTTGAGGCCATAAGTTTATAATGCACACAATTATTGATTTGAAAAGCAGTGTTGAAAGTTTTGACAATTTGTATGAATTTATATATAAAAAAGACTTACAAATCCTCTATTGCAAGTTGTCACATGGATTAAATTCACAAAGAATAAAACTAGAATTTGGGGGCTTTTAGCTTTCTTTTATGTAGCAAAGGTATTCTGTGTCCAGATAACAGAGATTTCTTTTATTAATAAATTGTTCTAACTCTGTGTTTTTTGAATACTTTTAAATAACCTTGCAAAGGTATTATTTATTTTCTTAAAGTTAAAAATATTAATAGTTATGGTTACATATTTTAAAATATTGCATGTAACTGTTTCTTATCTTTGGACATTTATGACTTGTCTTCTGTATTTTTCTGACAAGTCATCTGGATTTTGCCTTTCCCAAACTCAAACCCCAAATTCATAATAATAAAATTATTAAGATGGCCTTTATGTCTAAACTATGTTTGAGTTTCCTGGAATGGCCATCAGGAAACTCAAAGATTTCCTTCTCCTTCATCATTATAAAAGAAAGTGTATAGGAATAATTATGCTTGCTGGGCATTCTCTACATTTTAATTAATTCACAAATATTGTGAGAGCTCTTTTGTTTACCAAACACAGGATAAAGGAACAATATATGAAATCAACAACTCAAGAGAATTTCAGCCTTCCTAGGGTATTTATGTATAAATAAAATATGTTAATATGAATAGATCTCAGTGATTGTGTATCTTTCATATTAAAATAAACATTATCATGTTCATGTACAAAGGCTGACAATATCTCCAGAAAGGTTTTGTTTCTAGGTTTTAATACTCTTGTCAATCAGGGACAATTATAATACAGTTTATGGGATAAATTAAAGGCCTAGAGGTATGTCAGTTTTCTCACTTTTCATAATATAATCTTTCTCCCAGCATAATCAGTGACTAAATCTTTATAAAATTGATTATGTGTTATAGCTCAGTAGAAGGTTCCATTCTCCTTCTTTCTGATATTGTTAGCTGTTACAATAAATTAACCAGAGCATATAGTTTTATTGTCCACAGGGGTTTTTGCTGCTTCTTTTCATTCCCCTAAAGGCCTCTGATTGTAAGATTAGTACCTGGAATGTGTCTTTTGAAAGGAACACCAAAAGAATCTGAGTAAGGGACTGTAACAGTTTCTTTCTTTCTTTCTCTCTCTCTCTCTCTCTCTCTCTCTTTCGCTCTCTCCCTTCCTCCCCTCCTCTTGGGATGCACTCTTGGAAAACTGTCACCATATTGTCAGGAAGGCAGGCCATATAAAAGTGTTCTGGCCAACATCTCCAGCTAAGGTCTCAACCCACGGCCAGCATTAACCATCAGTCAAGTGAATGAGCAAGCTTTCAGATGATTCCAATCCCATCCTTCAAGTCATCCCAGCTGGTGCCCAGTAAAGCAGGGATGAACTGTCTTTACCAAGCTCTGCTCAGATTACAGATCCATGAGCAAATTAAATGTTGTTTTGAGCGACTAAATTTTGTAATAATTTGTTATGCAGATACAGTAACTGGAACTGGTTTTTGGTCTGGAACGCAATAACTGGAACTGATAGTATAGAGGATACATTTATAAGGATCACTGACCTCACCACCACGAACAGGTGACTGAGTCAGTATTCCCACAATGATTTGGGCTCAGAAGCAGAAAACAACATAAAGCAGGTTGCTTCTTTCCCAGATCATTGGCACAAGACTCCCAGATTCCAAGAGCCACTGATGAGCTTCTTGGCACTTTTTGTTTGTTTGCTTTTATCCTCTTTGTTATTGTTACACTTTTATTTAAAAAGTATTAGTAGGCAATCCTGTTCTTTCATCACAGTAGTCCCAAATGTTTATCCTTGACAGTTATGAGATATGTGATTAATTCTTCAAATACTGCAAAGTTGAGTAACTCATACCCAAAGTAAAGGAAAGACCAACTGGTTATCTAAGGAGAATCGAAATAGATTATGGGATATATAAGTATGCTTCAAACTTTAATGATAATCTTTGTCACTGGAAGTAGAAGTCTACAAAAATGATTTTTTTTTTTTTTTTTTTGCTGTACGTGGGCCTCTCACTGTTGTGGCCTGTGCCGTTGTGGAGCACAGGCTCCGGACGCGCAGGCTCAGTGGCCATGGCTCACGGGCCCAGCCGTCCCGCGGCGTGTGGGATCTTCCCGGACCGGGGCACAAACCCGTGTCCCCTACCTCGGCAGGCAGACTCTAAATCACTGCTCCACCAGGGAAGCCCTACAAAAATGATTTTGATGTATTGGAAAATTATTACTCAGGGTAACCACCACCAGAAACAGGTGGAGGATGATTTCTACATACCGAAATAAACACTTTTTTTTTTTTATAAGTTAGAAATGTCTTACTCAGTCTGATAAACAAAAACAGGTATAAATATTTTTAAAATTAAGTATAGCCAACTTACAATATTATATTGGTTTCAGATGTACAACATAGTGATTCAATATTTTTATAGATTATACACCATACAAAATTATTATAGTATTATTGACTATATTTCTTGTGCTATACATCCTTGTGAATTATGTATTTTTAAACTAGTTTGTACCTCTTAATCCCCTTCATCTATTTTGCTTATCCTCCCACCCTTCTCCCTTGTGGCAACCACTAGTTTGTTCTCTGTATCTGTGACTCTGTTTCTGTTTTGTTATATTTGCTCATTTGTTTTGGTTTTTAGATTCCACATATAAGTGAAAACGTATGGTATTTGTCTTTCTCTGTATGACATATTTCACTTAGCAAAATATCCTGTAGTTTCATATATGTTGTTGCAAATGGCAAGATTTCATTCTTTTTAATGGTTGTTTAATATTCCCTTGTATGTATGTGTGTATACATATGTATACCACATCTTCTTTATCCATTTATCTGTTGTTGAACACTTAGGTCGCTTCCATAGCTTGACTATTGTAAATAGCGGTGCAATGAACTTAGCTTAGGGGTCCACATATCTTCTCTAATTAGTGTTTTCCTTTTCTTCGGCTAAATACCCAGAAGTGGAATTGCTGGATAATATGCTAGTTCTATTTTTAGTTTTTTGAGGAACCTACATACTGTTTTCCATAATGGCGGTATCAGTTTACATTCCCACCAACAGTGCAAGAGGGTTCCCATTTCTCCATATCCTCATCAACACTTGTTATTTCTTATCTTTTTGATGGTAGCCATTCTGACAGGTATGAGTTGATATCTCTTGTGGTTTTGATTTGCATTTCCCTGATGATTAGTAATGCTGAGCATCTTTCCATATATCTGTTGGCCATCTGTATGTTTTTGGAAAAAAATGCCTGTTTGGGTACTCTGCCCATTTTGTAATCAGTTTTTTGTTTTTTTTTTTTGATATTTGGTTGTATGAATTCTTTATATATTTTGGATATTAACCCTTTATCAGACATATCATTTGCAAATATCTTCTCCCATTTAGTAGGCTGCCTTTCTGTTTTGTTGGTGGCTTCCTTCACTGTGCAAAAGCTTTTTAGTTTAATGTGGTCCAATCTGTTTATTTTTGCTTTCGTTGCTCTTGCATAAGGAGGCAGATCCAAAAAAATATTGCTAAGATTGATTTCAAAGAGCATACTGGCTATGTTTTTTTCTAGGAGTTTTATGGTTTCAGTTCTTAATTCATTTTGAGTTTATTTTTGTATATAGTTTGAGAAAATAGTTTCATTCTTCTACTCAATATTGTTTAATTTGAATTTAGTTGTTACTAGTACAGTTAAACTTTGTGTTTATTAGATTGAAAAAATTTCTTCTGTTGTGAATTGAATGGTCACATTGAATATCTTTCTTAATAATGGGGTGTTCATACCTTTCTATTGATTTGTAAGAACATCTTATGTATATTAAGGATATTAATTGCTTATCTATCTTATATTTTCATACAATATTTAGCTTGTAAATTAAAAAAAATTTTAGTGTCCCAACATACAGAAACTTGTAATTTTTTTGTCACTCGATCTACTGATTTTTCCTTTATGATCTGCCTTTGGTGTTAGACTCAGAAAATCTTTTTAAACTCAAGATTATAAATAACCACTTTCGGGCTTCCCTGGTGGCGCAGTGGTTGAGAGGCCGCCTGCCGATGCAGGGGATACGGGTTCGTGCCTCGGTCCGGGAAGATCCCACATGCCGCGGAGCGGCTGGGCCCGTGAGCCATGGCCGCTGAGGCTGCGCGTCCGGAGCCTGTGCTCCGCAACGGGAGAGGCCACAACAGTGAGAGGCCGCGTACAGAAAAAAAAAAAAGAAAAAAAAAATAACCACTTTCTTGTATACATTTGTTATTTCAATTTTTAAAATTAAATATGTATATTAGATGTGACTTTTTTCTATGATTAGGATATAAACAGGTCATTTTTATATTTATTATCATAAAGCACAGCAATTAAGATAATTTATCCTCCAATTATTTGTTTTATTTAGTTGTAATCTAAACTTTATGATGACTATGAAAACACATTTTCCATTATATATTTTAGTATTTTTAGAATCATCTTTTTGAATTCCTACAATAATTTCACAATCTTTCCAAAGTGTGTTCTTAATTTTTCCCTTGTTTTCATTCATTGCATACTTATTTATTCACTCACCAAACAATTGTTGAGCCCACTAAATACAAAATGCTGTGCTAAACCTTTCTGCAACACATTATCATGTTACTATTAGTAATGTACTAGTTGCAACTAAAGCAAGAATCATATGTGTTATAGACAAGGCTGTAATTTAGTTACGTATGGGAAATGTTGCCCAGCTTATTGAGTTGCAATGCAGTTTACCTAATTTGGGCAAAAAGTATTTTAATACATATTATAAAAATATTTATTGCATATCTGTCTATTTTGAAATTACTGAATAAAAATGTATCAAAGTTTGAAAAAAAACTATCCTGGTGATTTAAAATAAAGATCTAATCCTATACATAATGGAGAAAATTATAAGCTCTAAAATGAGAGTTGTAGAAAAATATGCTATTGTTTATATTTAATGGTAAAAAGAATTAATGTCTGAGGCCTATAAAGCACAAATAAAAATATAGGGAGAATCATAAATAATGACAAAATTATGAATTCCTTGTGTACACATTATGTATACAACATATTTGTTCCTGCTAGAAATTGATTTGTTCTTTGGTAATAATGGTACTTGTAGCTCTATATGTCTCAGATGCTTAAAAATAATTTCCCATCTTGAGACTGTATCGACATGGAAATATTTACAGTTTCTTTCTGAGTGCAATTCTCAAGTCTCCTAAATTGACTTTTGCCCTCTATTTGAAATGCTGAAATCCTATCCATCCTTTAAGGTCCTGGTTATCTTGCACCCTGTGTCAGGGATCTCCAAGACCACACTACAGTTCATGATTCACTAGAAGGACTCACAGAATTCAGAAAAGTTATTGTATTCATGGTTGCAGTTTACTATAGTGAGAGGATACAGATTGAAATCAACAAGGTAACCAGGAGCATAGGGTAGAATACAGGTGAGACCAGGTACAAATGTCCAGTTGTCCTCTTCCAGTGGAGTTGTATGGACAGTGCTTATTTTCCCAGCAATAATGTGTGACAGCATGTACAGAGTATTGTCAACCAGGAAAGCTCACTTGAGCCTAGACCTGCAGAGATCTAATTGTAGGTGAGCTAGGTAGGTGTGGATCACACATGTGGCTGACCTTAGTTACTCAGTCTCCAGCTCATCAGAGATTAAATTGATACAGTATGGTCCAAGACACCCCCAACCCCTGCCAATAATTCACATTGTTGGCATAAACTATCTGGCATTGGCCCAAGGTCCAGGTATACAAGGACAATCTTATCAAGCAGGATATTCCAAGGGCTTAGAGGTTATCTCCCAAGAGCTGATCAAGGATGAGCCTTTTCTTTGTAATGTGCAGGGTTTGAACAACCCAGGCCTGCTGAGTTAACCCTTTACTGCATGTGTCCCATATTTGACATGCTGAAATCCTGCTCATTCTCTGAGGTCCAGATGATTTTGTACCTATCCATGAAGCTCTTCCTGATTCTGTCCCCTCCACTGACTGGCAACAAGTTCTACCAGCATTATATGTTTCAAAAGCACTTTTTTTGAACTGGTCTTATTATAATACATAACAATGTAAAAGGGAGTTATAAATTAAGCTAGTGCACAGTGTTTCTTCCCAGCACCTGGGACAAAAGCTTTCATGTAATAGGTGTTAAACGTTTACTGAAAAGAATTACTGTTACCTCTGCTCATGTTTTGGTGTTCCTACTAACTGGTGAACTCCTGATGATCAAGGACCATCTCGTATGCATTTATTTGCTTTGCACAGAATTCAAGGCCTTCTGTGGAATGTGATGGTTAATTTTACGTATCAACTTGACTAGCCTAAGGAATGCCCAGAAAACATTATTTCTGGATGTGTCTAAGACAGTGTTTCCAGAAGAGATTAGCATTTGATTCAGTAGACTGAGTGAAGAGTACCCCCTCACCAATGAGGGGTAGGCATCATCCAATCTGTGGAGGACATGCCTAAAACAGAAAAAAAAACAAAGGAAAGCCAAATTCTCTCTCTGTCTTCTTGAGCTGGGATATCCATCTTTTCTTGCCATTGGACATCAGAGGTCCTGGTTCTCAGGCCTTTGGATTCCAAGACGTACATCAATGGACCCTGGTTCTCAGGCCTCAGACTTGGACTGGATTATACCACCAGTTTCCTGGTTCTCCAGTTTGCAGATGGCAGATTGTAGGACTTTTTGCCCTTTCCATAATCACATGAGCCAATTCCTATAATAAATCTCTTTATAGATATAGATGTAGATATAGATATAGATAATCTCCTATCGGTCCTGGTTTCTTTGAAGAACCCTGATACATGGAGTTAGGGATCAATATATATGTTTTCAGTGGTATATTCATGAAGCATTGGTTACATAGAAAATGATATTTAATCCTCACAAAGCCCTATGTAGTAAGTACTATTATTATTTTCACTTTACAGATAAAGGCTAAATCTATCGCCACTTAGCAAGCAAAAGAACTTGGACTCAGCTGCACAGTCTGGCTTCAGGGCCCTCACTCTTAACTGCCTCAGAGCCTCCCTGTTCTGACCACAGTGCTACAGTACTGCTGGTGACTTTTATTTTATTTATTTTTTAACATCTTTATTGGAGTATAATTGCTTTACAGTGGTGTGTTAGTTTCTGCTTTATAACAAAGTGAATCAGCTATACGTATACATATATCCCCATATCTCCTCCCTCTTGCGTCTCCCTCCCTCCCACCCTCCCTATCCCACCCCTCTAGGTGGTCAAAAAGCACCGAACTGATCTCCCTGTGCTATGCGGCTGCTTCCCACTAGCTATCTATTTTACCTTTGGTAGTGTATATATGTCCATGCCACTCTCTCACTTTGTCCCAGCTTACCCTTACCCACTCCCCATGTCCTCAAGTCCATTCTCTACGTCTGCATCTTTATTCCTGTCCTGCCCCTAGGGTCTTCAGAACCTTATTATTATTATTTTTTTAGATTCCATATATATGTGTTAACATTCAGTATTTGTTTTTCTCTTTCTGACTTACTTCACTCTGTATGACAGACTATAGGTCCATCCACCTCACTACAGATAACTCAATTTCATTTCTTTTTATGGCTGAGTAATATTCCATTGTATATATGTGCCATATCTTCTTTATCCATTCATCTGTTGATGGACACTTAGGTTGCTTCCATGTCCTGGCTATTGTAAATAGAGCTGCAATGAACATTGTGGTACATGGCTCTTTTTGAATTATGGTTTTCTCAGGGTATATGCCCAGTAGTGGGATTGCTGGGTCATATGGTAGTTCTACTTTTAGTTTTTTAAGGAACCTCCATACCACTGGTGACTTTTAAAAGACTGCCTCACCTTCCAAAAATATTGAACATTAGTTTTGACTTATTTCTTAAGCTATGGTTTCTTATATAACTACTGTTCATGACTACATTGTCTTAGTTTAAAAATATGCATCAGTGACATTTATTAGTCAAGTAACTTAATTTCACTATCTCTGAGATCTGTCATCCCACTGAGGTATACACTGTTAAATGTTGATGACTGAAGTTATCATGTTATCTTTCAACAGTGGAAGCAGCTGGCAGAGCAGAATAATAATTTTATTTTCTGTAAACCCAGCATTGTCACTAGCTATATTAGGCATTCTAAAGAAAAGGGAATTTAATATATAAGATAGTGCAGAAAACAAGAAAGTTCTTTCTATTTGGCAACTGTTACACTGTTATAATTTTTTAAAGCTTTGCCTTCATGGGTGGATTAACACTTGACTGTTTCTACTTCAGTTCAGTTAAATTAATCATTATTTTCCTACCTCATGCATCAGAAGGTAGATACTTTTATGATTGACAGAAATCCTTGCATTTGAAAATTTCCAGTAATTGTTGAATACTCTTTGAAACTTCCAACTTCAACAATATTTCATAAAACTATGCAGTTGGCTTTCCAGGTTTTAAAGCAGATAACATATATAATGTGATTTTTTACCCTCTCCTTTGCAAACAGAAGTACATTCTCTCCTCATTGGCAATATGCTACTCTAGCATAGACCATTGGGCAGAGAGCCTAGTGTTTTCTGTTGCACCATGGTTTCTACTTAAAACATGGTTTCTTGCTCCTATCTCACTGTCAGACTGATTCCTCTTGAACAACAGTAGCAAAAATGATAACACTGTTATGTCTCTCAAGTTTAGGCCCACCCCAGGCCACAGACCTATTTAAAAAGAGGCAAGATGTATATTAATATCAATATTTTCCCCATTCCTCTCCATTATGTAGTGGGTCTCTCCGGTTTCATTTCTATTCCTCTGTGTCTCTGACCACACCCTGCCTCTGAGTCTTTTGCTGCCACAGCCAGTGTTTGGTGTCTGTGACACTCCAGGCTGTATTTTCTCCCTTCCCTTCCTCCTCTCCCCTCCCCTCCTCTTTCCCCCTCCCTCCCTCCCTCCCTCCCTTTTTCCACCCTCTCCCCTTCCTTCCTTCCTTCCTTTCTTTCTCTTTCTTTTTCTTTCTCTCTCTCTCTCTTTCTTTCTTTCTTTCCTTCTTTCCTTCCTTCCTTCCTTCCTTCCTTCTTTCCTTCCTTCCTTCCTTCCTTCTCAACTCAGCACTACAGCTTTTGCTCTGATATTTCTTTTCTCTCTTCTTTGCTTATTCATCATTTGAGTCCCAGGATCAACCTACTTTGTGAAAATTTTCTTTTACTCACAGACTCTATCTTCTGTGTTCCCATCCTACTTTGTCCATTGCTTTGTAAAAGCAATTTTTGTGTATTGAGGTAATTCAACTGCATACATGTATTTTTCCTTAGTGAGACTGTAAATTTCTTGAAGGGAGAACCTTGTAATAGTTCTCTTTTGCATTCTCATTGCTTATCACAGTGACATGCAAAAATTTTTTGTTGAATGATTTAATGTATAATTCAAAAGCACAGATTTAGTAATTAGACCTGGGCTGGAATCTCAACTCTGCAACTTCCTTGCTGTGTAAATTTAGGCAAGCTCCATATCCTCTCTGAACCTCCTTTTTATCAATTAAAATGAGGACATTATAATCTTCCCCACAGGGTGGTCGTGCAGTTTAATGAGATTATGTATATAAAGTTCCCAACAGAGTTTAACATGTATTTTTCTTCTAATAGATAGATAAAAGTAGTTTCATCCCCAACATTTGCAAAATATATGCTCAATTATGTCAAAAGGATCAAATATAGCAACTGATGATTGAATGTGAGAAAAGAAAGTTATGTTAGAATTAGATATTTGTTACTGGGAATTTATAAAATGAATCATCTACATGTTGATTGAAAATGGACCATCCAAGGGTAGAGGTGGGAATTAGGGCTATCGGGTAGATTTATCTTAATTTTATCTTGTAGAGGAAACTGGAAGCAATTTTTCCCTTTGTCTTTATGTGACAAATTACAGTGTTGTCCACAATGTATGTATGTAGAGTGTACCTACGGTAATAGGTATATTTCCCTGTATACCTGCTGGGGTTGGATACCTGGTTTATCACTTCTTTCATTCATTCTTTTCCTATTTAAATTGGCTAGAAACCTTTTGGTTGCAAGTGACAGAAAACATAATTCAAACTAGCATAATCAATCAAGGGAATATGTCACCCTGACATATCATTATATATGTCAGATTTAGATGCCAAGGATGCACGTGTGGGTATCAGTAGGAAGCTACAATTGCTGACCCATTGTAGCTCTAAATTCCTCCTTTTAAGTACAAAAATCACTGCTTTAATTCTAGGCTTCATACTCCACTGACTATAGGGGAAAGAGAGAAAACAACTTCTTCCCAGGAGTGTTTAGTAAAGTCTTTCCACATCTCTTTGGTTCTGACTAAGTAATGTGCTCATCTTTAAACCAATCATGGTAGACAGAGTAGATAGGAAATGCTGACGGACTTAAGTGAAAGAGACTCCTCTCTCAGAGCTGGTAGTGTAGTGTGGTCAAGGCCATCTACACCATGTGACTGAGTTTGGGAGATGGATGCTACCAAAGGTGCTTTGGGTACAGTGGAGAAAGCAGAGAGGGCGACAGGGGAATACATTTCAGAGAAGGAGTAAATAAATACCCCCTCCACATCTACTGATTATCTACTCTCTACCTGGCACTGTGGTGGTAAATGCTGCTATTTTTTTGGCAGCCCTGCTCTCTTCCTGTTTCACAGGTAGAATATTGGACAAAAGAGAATGCAGAGGAGGTAGGAATGGAATATTCTTTTTTAAAGTGTGCTAAGTAGCACATGTTAATAGCATTATCCTGAATGTTGTTGAGAAGGTGTGAGCTTGCTTGTAATTTAGAATAGAGTCATTTTCTTTCATTTGATTTTTGTTACCATGGGCAGATATATTATGTTGGGTGTTTGCTCAATTAAGTCCCTTGGGAAGCCCCCTTTTCTCCATCAAAGAGGTGCTTTCTGTTTCCTTTCATATGGAATATAGTTTAAAGCAGAATGGATTTTGAGCATTCCTGACAAAGTGAGTGGATCTTTTGAACATGACATATGGAAAAATATTTTTTAAATCTTAGAGATGGTTCTAGCTTTTTACTTCCTGATTTTATTTCAGCCTGATTCACCTTGTTGCACATAAGACAAAGTGAATTGAAGAGTTAACAAATTATAAAAATCTATTGTGTTAATAAACATAATCTCACTCGCTGGAAATTTTATTCCAAATACTCCTATTCTAGGTTTCATAGGTACCAGAATGAAAATTTCTTTGTTTCTTCACTATATTTTGGTCAATTTTTCTACATTTTAAATGTGAAACATAAAGGTGAATGTGTCATGTAGTATGTAATCATTTTATTAGAAGAGAATAATTTTCTTTATATGATTATTATTATTTTGTAAGATTTTAATGAATATCTGATTCAGATTTTATAAAGAAAATTTAAAAGACATCAATAGTGAATCACAAAATTAATAGGAATCATACAAGTGAAGGTTTAATTTTGTGGATCCTTGTTATGGGCTGAATTGTGTCTCCCCAAACTCATATATTGAAATCCTAACATCCAGTACCTCAGAATATGACTGTATTTAGAGATAGGGCCTTTAAAAAAAGGTGATAAAGTTAAAATGAGGTCCTAAAGGCAGACCCTAATACAATCTGACTTATAAGGAGAGGAAATTTGGACACAGAGAGACACTAGGGATGCACCAGCACAGAGAAAAGATTATGTGAGGACACAAAGAGAAGGTGGCCGTCTGCAAGCCAGGGAGAGAAGCCTCAGAAGAAACCAAACCTGCTGACTGACACCTTGATCTTGAACTCCCAGTCTCCAGAACTATGAGCAAATAAATTTCTGTCGTTTGTGCCAGTCTGTCTGTGGTATTTTGTTACCCTAGCAAAATAATGTAGTCGTCTATAAATGCGTATCTAAAGCCAGGTTATTTCCTTGTGAGTTTATTGAGGTCAGGAAATATGGTGGATTTTTCTATCCTTCCTCAACATCTAACCAGAGTCTGGCCCAGAGTAGGTACATGGGAAGTGTTTGTTGAGTTGAATTGAATAAATAGAAACCATGTTTTGATCACAGCAGTGGCAGAGCAGCTGACTGCCAGCCTGGCTCTTTCTGGTTTCCACCTGAAGTTTCCAGACTGTTGTCTGTTTGGTTTTCCCTAAATAAAAATGGCTGTTTTTGTTCTTTCTGATTATAAAGATGTAAAAGCATACACATATAGAAATGTGTGTTCATTGTAAAAAATAACCTGGTAATGCATCAAAGTAGGAAGAAGAAAGTAGAACTCATCCAGAATTTCACCACCCAGAGTAACTGCTGTTCAAATTTCAGAGCATATGTATTTCTCAAGGCTTTGAGGGGGTTTATATCAATATGGTTATTAATTTTTCTCTTACAAATACATGACATGGCTTACATGCGCTTTTGTTGTTTTTGTAATATGCCTTTTCCATATAATATCATTTGTATATCTTCCATACTAGAAAATAAACAAATATTAATTTATGGTAGCAGTTTCAAGTGGCTGAATTATATTACATTTAAGGTATGTGCAATAACTTATTTAGCCTAGCCCCTACTGATAGTAATTAGGTTGTTTCTAGTATTTTCCTAATATGAATACTGCCGTGAGGATTTAGTCTTTTTGACGTGGTTCTTATTATCCCTCTTTCTACTTCCAATCTCTTTATTTATGAAAAGAGGAAAGTATAAAACAACACACTCTGTAACATGTGTGCAATTGTGGAACTGGTAATATAGACACAGAGGTAATATACTGATAGATGCCTTAAGAGGAAATCCTTGCAGAATTCCCTTGGCTGGGATAGTTCCGTCTGCTCCCAGGACCCAAAACCTTACCTGGGAGCTCCACACTCAACTCTCAAGTTCCTTCCTTGCTGTCTCCATTTTGGATATATCAAATTCAAAATGTCCAAAATGCATCTTCTGATTTTGCTTCTGAAACATGTCTTTCACTAATGGATCTTTCCCATCTCGGCCAATAGTGCTATTGTTCACCCAGTTGCTGATGTCTGGAACAGAGAAGTTATCCCTGACTTTTCGGTTGTCCTTACTTCCCACACCCATTTCATCAATGAGTCCTTGTTGATTTTACCTCCAGAATTTATCTCCAACCTGACCTCTTCTTCCTGTCTCCACTGTTCACTTTGTGGCAGGACACTTTTACCTCTTGCCCAGAGTATGGTAACAGCCTTCTCGTTGCCCACACTCTCCTCTCCTGTTTCTTCCTGCTGCAAATTGATCATGCTACACCCCACCGATAAAAGCCTCAGTGGGTCCCCTTTGTGCTTTGCAAGGGAAAGTTCTAACTCCTTGCCTTGGTCTACACACTGAATGATCTTGCATTTGTTTATGTCCAACATCACTTTGCATTGCTCTCCCCTGCATTACGCCACTGCAGCCCCCCTTTCTTACAGTTTCTTTAACATCCCAAACTTTTCTGCACCTGCAGCTTATTACATGGGCTTTTCCCTCTGCCTGGTCTGCTCTTCCTTTTACTCCTTTTGGGCTTAGGTTCTTTCCTTCCTCTTAGTGGGCAGCTTAAATGTGACTTCCACAGAGAGACTTTCTATAAACTTTTAATCTAAAGTATGTCCCCTTTCCCTTTTCTCTTTGATCTCCATCTTTTGTTTTTTCCTTTCTTAGAACTTTTTTTGGTATTTGCAAATATTTCACATCTTTATTGGTTTTCTTACCCATTGTCTCTCTCCTCTACTAGGAGCCATGCTTAGATACCAGTGCCAAAGACCTTCAACCTGCAAACTTAACTCCACTCAGAGGCTGAAGCAGTCTTAGGACTTAAGGAGGTATGTCCCCACCAGATGTGATTTTGCTGCCTAAGCCCGAGGTGTGGTGACTGGGATGACTGCTAGGGGCTTGCAGCATATTGAGCTACAACTTTCATCCCATCCCCTTCTCCAGAGCACCTATTCCATATGATGGGGCTTCTGCCTCCAGTTTGGGCTTAAATTTCAGTTGCCAGCTAGGACTGATGGTTCCTTGACTACAAGCATATCTTGGAGATACTGCAGGTTCAGTTCCAGACCACTCCAATAAAGCGAATATAACAGTAGAGTGAGTGACAGGAATTTTTAAAATTTTCAGTGCATATAAAAGTTATGTTTACACTATACTGTACCCTATTAAGTGTGAAATAGTATTATGTCTAAAAAATTATATACCTTAAATAAAAAATACTTTATTGCTAAAAATGCTAATCATCATCTGAGACTTCAGCAAGTTGTAATCTTTTTGCTGGTGGAGGATCTTGCCTCAATGCCGATGGCTGCTGGCTGATCAGGGTGTTGGTTGCTGTGGCCATTTCTTGAAATATGACAACAATAAAGGTTGCTGTGTTGATTGACTCTTCTTTTCACGATTTTTCTTGTAGCATATGCAATACTGTTTGGTAGCATTTTATCCACAGTAGAACTTGTTTCAAAGTTGGAGTCAGTCCTCTCAAACCCTGACAGTACTTTATTGACTGAGTTTGTGTAATATGCTAAATCCTTTGTTGTCATTTCAACAATCTTCAAAGCATCTTCACCAGGCGTAGACTCCATCTCAAGAAACCACTTTCTTTGATCACCCATAAGAAGGGACTCCTCATCTGTTAAAGTTTTATCATGAGGTTGCAGCAATTCAGGCACATCTTTAGACTCCACTTCTAATTCTAGTTCTCTTGATATTTCCACCGCATCTACAGTTTTCTATCATTGAAGTCTTAACCCTTCAGCATCACACACGAGGGCTGGAGTCAACTTCTTCCAAACTCCTCTTAACGGTGATATTTTGACCTCTTCCTATGAATCACAAATTTTCTTGACTGCATCTAGAATGGCAAATTCTCTTCCAGAAGGTTTTCCATGTACTTTGCCCAGATCCATTAGAGAAATCACTATCTATGGCAACTGTAGCCTTATGAAATGTATTTCTTAAATAATAAGACTTGAAAGTCAAAATTGCTCCTTGATCCATGGGCTGCAGAATGGTTTTGTGTTAGCAGGCGTGAAAACAGCGTTAGTCTTGTTTGTACATGTCCATCAGAGCTCTTGGGTGACCAGGTGTATTGTCAATATTTTGAAGGAATATATATTTTTTCTGAGCAGTGGGTCTCAACATTGGGCTTCATATATTCAGTAAACCATGTTGTAAACTGTGGATGTGCCGTTATCTAGGCTTTGTTGTTCCATTTATAGAGTAAAAGCACAGTTGATTTCACATAATTCTTAGGGGTTCTAGGATTTTCAGAATGACAAATGAGCATTGGCTTCAACTTCAAGTCCCCAGCTGCATTAACCCCTAACAAGAGGGTCAGCCTGTCCTTTGAAGCTTTGAAGCCAGGCATTGACTTCTCTCTAGCTATGAAAGTCTTAGATGGCATCTTCTTCCAATAGAATGCTGTTTCATCTACACTGAAAATCTGTTGTTTAGTGTAGTGACCTTCATTAGTTATCTTAGCAAGATGTTCTGGATAACTTGCAGCTTCTATGTCAGCTGCTTCACTTTGTACTTTTATGTTATGGAAATGACTTCTCTCCTTAAACCTCATGAACCAACCTCTGCTAGCTTCAAACTGTTTTCTGCAGCTTCCTCACCTCTCTCCCTTCATAGAATTGAAGAGAGTTTGGGCCTTGTGCTGGATTAGGCTTTGGCTTAAGGAAATGTTGTGGCTGGTTTGCTCCTCTATCCAGATCATAAGAACTTTCTCCATATCAGCAGTAAGGCTGTTTCACTCTCTTATCATTCATGTTCACTTGGAGTAGCATTTCTCATTTCCTTCAAGAACTTTTCCTTTGTGTTCACAGTTTGGCTAACTGTTTGGTGTAAGAGGCCTAGTTTTTGGCCTATCTTAGCTTATGACAGGCCTTCCTCAGTAAACTGAATCATTTCTAGCTTTTGATTTAAAGTGAGAGAAGTGTAACTCTTCCTTTTACTTGAACACTTAGAAGCCATTGTAGGGTTATGAATTGGTCTAATTTAAATATTGTTGTTTTAATAGGGTGGCTCAAGGAGAGGGAGAGAGATGGGGAATGGTCGGTCAGTGGAGCAATCAGAACACACAAAACATATATCAATTAAGTTCACTGTCTTATGTGGGCACACTTCATGCCCACAGACAATTACAATAGTAACATCAAAGATCATTGATCACAGATAATCACAACAAATACAGTAATAATGAAAAAGTCTGAAATATTGCAAGAATCACAGAAATGTGACACACAGACATGAAATGAACAAATGCTGTTAGAAAAATCATGCTGATAGACTTGCTCGATGCAGGGTTGCCACAAACCTTCAATTTGTAAAAAAATGCAGTGTCTGCAAAGCACAATAAAGTAAGCCTGTATAACCATACCAGGCTCTCTCCCTGCAATTGGACTTGTTCCCAATTCTATCCCTAGCCATTGGCTAAGATGCCGCCTCTAATCAGAGTATTCTCTTTTACTTGTCCTTCTACTCCTCCCTGCCTGTTTCACCACCTGACTGAAAATTCTGCTACTGTCTAGAGCTTCCTGTCATGCTTCACTCCCAGGTATAAATGATAACCTACACTAGAATCAAGCTCACCACTATCCCTTTGGCTATTAGGATTTGGATTGCTTGCTATCCAGTTTCATTGGAGCCAAACTGTAGGAAGAGAGGTTTTGAACCAAATAGTTCTGAATTTGAACTCTGGTTCTGACACTTATTAGCTGTGTGATCTTAGGCAAGTTATTGACTTCTCTGAGTCTCAGTTTCACCGTCTGTAATATGGGGGTAAATAATATCTACCTTGAAAAGTTGTGAGGATTAGTGATTACCTATGACAAGTAGCTAATGCAGAGCCTAGCATATAGCTGGCATTCAAGCCTCCCCACCCTGCCCGCTCTATCCTCTGTCCCTAGCTTCCTTCTCCCATTCTACTAGCCCATGGCACAGATTCCATCCTTTGACTATGGAGTTGCATGGGCTGTTTCAGGCTGTTCCTTCTCTCTTGATTTGAGCTGAGCTGACTGCTTTAACTTCCTGAGTTTATGTTTTCTTTTTGGCCCATATCCTTTAAGCAAAAATTCCTTTTTAACTGCCTCTAGTTTACACAACTCAGCCACTTTGATCTATTTCTTTCTAGCATAAGAGGCATTTGTTCTATTTGGAGGTAAGATGCATGCCATAGTTTTTTCAAAGAACCCTATAGTCATCTCCAGAGAAGATGTTGGCCTGGTCTCCCCAAAGATGATGTGTAGGGTGGATGGCATTCATTACATTCACATGCAAAAGATGTTCTTTTGAGCAAGAGTATTTTTTGCGATGAATTTTTAAGTGCACAATTTATTTATTTTTTTTCAAGGTTACAATTAGCATTACATGACCATATGACTTTTCTGGAAGGCATAAAGCTGCTTTCTGGAGCCCAGCACCCTCAGACACCTTGGCAGGAATGGCTGGGATCCCATATGTTTCTTCATTCCTCCTAGACAGTGCTGACATTTGGGGATTTATTCTTAGAGTTTGCTTCTTTGAACATGTTTGGTTCAATTAGTCTACTGAAGCTGAGGTGGAATAAACTGTTTTTTAAAGAAGTGGTACCATATTCAGAACAGGATGTTTGAAACACAACAGATGGGCTTGTGATCAGGCTAAACTGCCATTTATCAAATTTAGAGTAAACTTAAGTAGATCCACAGCACTTAACCCAGTTCCTTAAAAAGTAGAAGCTCAAGAAATGCTGGTTAGAAGAAAGAATGAATCATAAAGAACTAATGGCTGGAAATCTATTGACACCTTAGGGAAAGGAGAATATTTAAATAAGTTGCAGATCATTTAATCTTAGAATGTCAGATGTACTACAGTGTGAATAAATTGTCACTAATTTTCTTTTCCGAGATTAAAAGGTCAGAGCTGCTTTATGTGGTAGTGGGTTACCATTTGTTGAGGACCTACTGTAATGGGCATCTACTCTTTTTGTTTACCTAGCATCTCTGTTCCTTTTGGGGAACTGCCTGTCGTCGTAGTCAGTGAGATGATCGAATATGGTATTGCCTAGCACATATTCCACGCTGAGCCAGTTCCTGTACTGTGTACCCCCTACACAACCATTCTTGGTGCAGGCATAGACATGCAGATGTGTGACACAGGTAGTTCTCATCAGGATCTTCCTCTGGACTGAAACATAGATATTGAAAAGAGAGGTTTCTATTTGAATTGGGATTACTATACTCAGAATTGGTGAGTCTGGGCATTAGATGCAGGTAAATGTTTAATGGCCGTCTCTGGCTGACTTCCAAAAAATGCATATATATATATATACATTTATTATAAAGTCGACTGATATAAAAGGCATGTAGCACATAATTTTCAAGAAATATTAAAATATTCAGTACTCTTTTTTATGAATTTCATATAGCCCATTAATTCTCACAAGATACTTTCACTGATTTTTGCTTAACTCTTGAGTTTGTGGTCAGCTTATGGTTGTCATTGAGGATCATGTAGTTCCAACATAAACACTGGTTGATATTTTCATTTATCTTAATGATGGAAATCCAACAATAAAGCTATATGCTAGAATTTACAGTCATGCTAGTGATATGAGTGACTTCTTTGTTGAATTGTTAAAACAGTTTTTGAATACTGGAAGAATATTTCCTTAAATGTTTTGTTGCTATTTACAGTGTGACAGCTATAGACATGAACACTTTAAAATTTAACCCTCATTGTTTATAATCTGCATTTTCTCCATCATTTAGATAATCAACAAAACAGTAAATCATTTAGATAATCAAAAAACAGTAAATCAAACCCTGATTTGTAGCATTAGCCAATATCCATGGCTGGCGTCAACATTCCAATGTGACATCATTGAACATGGGTTTGAAAATTGATGTGCAGTAGCACACCAGTATAGTGGATTTCCACTGTACAGATATAATAGGAATCAACAGCCTTAAGAGCATGGATAATACTAAAATGTAGTAACATAATTAGGAAGTGAATTTTGAATATTGATTGCCTTCATTTTAATATAATTCATTTAACTGTAAATTACCATAATTTTTATTAATGATTATTTTTAGCCACTCACTCACTAGATCCCTGAAAATTTAAAAGTTGGCTTTCACAAGCCAGTAGAAGCTAGTTCCAGCACATCACTGAACAAGGACTGTTGTGTGGATAATTCCTTCACCTGATAGAGAGGATCTGTCTGCAGAAAACAGGCTCCTCCTCAAGGGAAGCACTGTGGAGAAAGGGACCAGCAGACGGGATTCTGCCCAGGGATTATCTCCATATCTTTCTGTTTTCTAGCTAGATGGACCCAGACTTTTGTTGCTACCAAATAGTCCTGAAATGTGGAGAGTTCTGTACTTTATATTTATTACTTCCATTTAAAATGGCCTTCATTTTACAGTTGAAGTATTTTGGTTATTAAGCGCTGTCTCATTTAATCTTGAGAAAAATCTATAAGATGTCTGAATGCATGTTTTCCTTTGTTCTCACTTTTCTGATAAGCCATGAGAAGTTAAGTGACTTGGGCTTGGGTGAATTCAAGCCCAGTTCTGTCTGACTGCAAAACAACTTCCTCAGCCTGCCTTCTCAGCAAATGTAGGTTTACTAAATAGCAAATATATCAGCATCTGTAAGATTACTAAGCTTCTGCCCTAAAGAAAAGAAAACATTTGTTCACTGGCTTCTTCCACCTCTTAGCTCCCTCCCTAGTCTGCCATGATTCCTTAAAGCTCCCTTTTTGGCATTTCTTAGATATTTCATCATTTAATCCTCTTGTTCTCTCAAACCTAGAGATGTTAACAGCTTAGGGAAATAAGCTTAGGGAAATAATATTATCCTGAAAGAAGGCAGACAGAAAAGAGTACATATTGTATCATTTATATACTATTCTAGAAAATGCAAACTATAGTGAAAGAAAGCAGATCAGTGGTTGCCTATGGACCAAGAAGGAGGGATGGATTGTAAAGGGGTAAAAGGAAACTTGGGGAGTGAAAGATATGTTCACCACTTGATTGCGGTGATGATTTTAACATCATATATGTCAAAAGTCAATAAATCCAACACTTTAAATATGTGTAGTTTATTGTATGTCAATTATACCTCAGTATAGCTGTTTGTTTTTGAAAACAAGTTGCTTTATACTTATTCCCTAGACATTTTATGTGTGTGTGTCTATCTTTCAGACAGACTTTTGCTTTGGTTTTTAATGATCTATTTAAACAACTGACAGTGAACATTAACTAGAAACATTAAAATCAGTAGTAACATGAAATATTAATATATGGAAAGGAAAAACAAAACCCCAATCTTATAAATCACGATTGAGTCATAAAATCTATAGCCTTTTACCATGTTCTAGCTTATAAGTCAAGATGTATATTGTAGAAATCAATGAATATGTAATGTTTCACATTATATATGTTTTTTCCATTAGCCTGTATTTTTAAAGATCTTTTCCATATTTCTACATAGTCTGTGAATTTGTCAATTCTAACGGAATTTTGCTTAAAATTAAATTAACATATCATGATTTGCTTGTTGATTTATTCATATCTAAATATTTGGGTCATTTAAGTTTACTAGTAAGAATGCATAGTTCAGTTTTAGCAATTTTTATAAATTTATTTTTTCATTTGAATCATCCCCTTGCCATATATTATTGATATTCCAATGTGACATAGGGGAAAGGACATTGAACATGGTGTCTGAAGAACTGGGTTGAGCTTTGACCGGCCGCATACTGGCTGAGGATCTTCTAAAAGTCGCTTAATATATCTGGGATATTTAAAAAATATGAGCAGTAAAAATAATTATACTTGTTCTGCTAATCTCACAAGGTGTGGTTGAGAATCATGGAAAAATTTACAATTGTAATTATTATCCATTAGTTCATTGGGCTATTTTTTCATTGGAACCTCTTCTGTATAGATTTGTATTCATTCCAAGCAGATTTTGAAGAAAAAAATGTTTCCCAATCATATTATGAATACTTTTTCTCATTCCTTCAAATTCTTCTTCATCTCCATTATGCTTTCTGTGTGTGTGCAGGTGATATAGTTTGATGTAATCAAACCTGCTAACCTTGTTATTTATAATTTCCTATGCTTCAGAAATAACTTAGAAACCTATTTTAAACAGTTTTAAAATATTTAACTCAGTAGTATATTTGGAATTTATTATGGTGTATGGTGTGAATTGTGGCTAGAAATTAAAATCTTTAATTCTACACTAAAATTTTCTCAACAGCATCAAATAGTTAACAAATGAATTTACTTTGTGGCCTGCATGTTCTAGGTAGGCACTGAATAAGAGCTAAAGAAACATATAAATGGAAGACTCGATCTCTGACCTTAAAGAGTTCATAGTGTAGTGAGGGAGACAAGTAGGTAAAACCAATAACATATATGATATAATTTCAGTGGGTTTCACTTTCTCTCCTTCCTGGGTGACCTACAGGGCATGTGAGAATCATTCCATAACATGTCCATGTGCCCATCAAAATGTGGGGAATTTCTCTGCTAATTAAGGTCCTATCTCTCCAACCATTTCTCCTCTATGGCCTTCTTGGCTTCCTAGAATTCTACTCAGGAGATGAGGCAGATCTTCTCTGTCTTGACTCCCATAAACCTATTGGGGTTTTTGTGATTTTCCTCAGAAATCTAGGGCTCTGCCCACTTTGCAGCAGAGATAGGATGTTCTTACTCTTTGCTTCCTCTCCTGCTTGTCTCCCTTCCCTGAACACAGGGAAATTTTTTCTCATCTAGGCTGGAAGTAAGAGCATTAGGGATAGCTGGTTCTTTTTTATTTATTAAATAACAGTGGTTAACAGAATAGTTAAGCATTTGGACTCTGAAGACAGAATACCTGGGTACATAATCCTGGCTACATCACATACCAGTTTTGTGACCTTTTGTGACTCTCTGTGCCTCAGTTTCATTTTTTGGTTCAATGGGAATAATTTAAACACTTAATATAGTGCCTGGCACATAAATGTTCAATAAATATTTATTTAATTGGATGAAATTCAGTTTTCCTCTACTAAAATTAAATGAGATTAAATGAGAAAATGCCTGTTAAGTACTTAGAACAGTGTCTAGCACCCAGTAAGAGTACACATAGCCTTTATTATAATACTTTTCTTGTTGCATTTCTGCTTTTCCAATGCCTAGAACTTTGAAATTCAAAAGTCAAGAAGGGGTGAGTTATGGTGAGGAGCAATGATGCAATGATAGCAAGAGAGTAACAGTAAATATAGGGGTTGAAGGGGAACATTTATTAATCTTTCAAAAATATAATCTCTTCATATGCAGGGATCTCTTACTTTGTTTCCCCAATCATGATCTTTTCTTTCCCCAAAGCATTAAAAAAATTGAGATATAATTGACATACAACATTATATTAGTTTCAGGTGTACAACATAGTGATTAGATATTTGCATACACTGTGAAATGATCAACACAGTAAGTCTAGTTCACATCCGTCACAATGCATAGTTATGAAAAAATTTTTTTGTGATGAGTCCCCATAGATCTTGTACACCAATCATATACAGATTCCTTCTCCTAAAAGAAGTTACTTTTTTACTCAAAACACATCTTTCATTGCCTACAGAATAAACCCAAACTCCTTAATGATGTGTCCCTAACTGTGTCTCCAGTTCTCCCATTTGTCTTTTTATTTTTTTTTTAGTTTTTATTGCAGTATAGTTGCTTTACAATGTGTTAGTTTCTGCTGTACAGCAAAGTGAATCAGCTATACATATATCCCTTCATTTTTGGATTTCCTTCCAATTTAGGTCAACATGGAGCATTGAGTAGAGTTTCCCGTGTTATACAGTAGGTTCTCATTAATTATCTATTTTATACATAGTATCAATAGTGTATATATGTCAATCCCAATCTCTTAATTCATGCCACCCCCACCCTTTCCCCCTTGGTGTCCATAAGTTTGTTCTCTACGTCTGTGTCTCTATTTTTGCTTTGCAAATAAGATCATCTATACCATTATTCTAGATTCCACATATATACATTAATATATGATATTTGTTTTTCTCTTTCTGATTTACTTCACTCCATATGACAGTCTCTAGGTCCATCCACGTCTCTGCAAATGACCCAGTTTCATTCCTTTTTATGGCTGAGTAATATTCCATTGCATATATGTACCACATCTTCTTTATCCATTCCTCTGTTGATGGACATTTAGGTTGCTTCCATGTCCTCCTGGCTGTTGTAAATAGTGCTGCAAGGAACATTGGGGTGCATGTGTGTTTTTGAATTATGGTTTTCTCTGGGTGTATGCCCAGTAGTAGGATTGCTGTATCATATGGTAGTTCTAGTTTTAGTTTTTTAAGGAACCTCCATACTGTTCTCCATAGTGGCTGTATCAATTTACATTCCAACCAAGAGTGTAAGAGGGTTTCCTTTTCTCCACACCCTCTCCAAAATTTTGTTTGTAGAATTGTTGATGATGGCCATTCTGACTGCTGTGAGATGATACCTCATTGTAGTTTTGATTTGCATATCTTTGATAATTAGTGATGTTGAGCATCTTTTCATGGTTTGTTGGCCACCTTTATGTCTTCTTTGGAGAAATGTCTATTTAGACCTTCTGCCCATTTTTAGATTGGGTTGTTTCTTTTTTTGATACAGAGCTGCATGAGCTGTTTGTATATTTTGGAGATTAATCCCTTGTCAGTTGCTTCATTTGCAAATATTTTCTCCCATTCTGAGGGTTGTCTTTTCATTATGTTTATGGTTTTCTCTGCTGTGCAAAAGCTTTAAAGTTTCATTAGGTCCCATTTGTTTAGTTTTGCTTTTATTTTTATTACTCTAGGAGGTGGGTCAAAAAGGATCTTGCTGTGATTTATGTCAAAGACTGTTCTTCCTATGTTTTCCTCTAAGAGCTTTATAGTGTCTGGTCTTACATTTAGGTCTTTAATCCATTTTGAGTTTATTTTTGTGTATGGTGTTAAGGAGTGTTCTAATTTCATTCTTTTACATGTAGCTGTCCAGTTTTCCCAGCACCACTTACTGAAGAGACTATCTTTTCTCCATTGTATATTCTTGCCTCCTTTGTCAAAGATTAGGTGACCATAGGTGTGTGGGTTTATCTCTGGGCTTTCTATCCTGTTGCATTGATCTATATTTCTGTTTTTGTGCCAGGACCATACTATCTTGATTACTGTAGCTTTGTAGTATCGTCTGAAGTCAGGGAGCCTGATTCCTCCAGCTCCGATTTTCTTTCTCAAAATTTCTTTGGCTATTCGGTGTCTTTTGTGTGTCCATTCAAATGGTAACATTTTTTGTTCTAAATCTGTGAAAAATGCCATTGGTAATTTGGTAGGGATTGCATTGAATCTGTAGATTGCTTTGGGTAGTATAGACGTTTTCACAATATTGATTCTTCTAATTCAAGAACATGGTATATCTCTCCATCTGTTTGTGTCATCTTTGATTTCTTTCACCAGTATCTTATAGTTTTCTGCGTACAGGTCTTTTGCCTCCTTAGGTGGGTTTATTCCTAGGTATTTTATTCTTTTTGTTGCAGTGGTAAATGGGGTTGTTTCCTTAATTTCTCTTTCTGATCTTTCATTGTTAGTGTATAGGAATGCAAGTGATTTCTGTGTATTAATTTTGTATCCTGCAACTTAATAAATTTATTGATTAGCTCTAGTAGTTTTCTGGTGGCCTCTTTAGGATTCTCTATGTATAGTATCATGTCATCTGCAAACAGTGACAGTTTTACTTCTTCTTTTCCAATTTGGATTCATTTATTTCTTTTTCTTCTCTGATTGCCTTGTCTAGGACTTCCAAAACTGTGTTGAATAATAGTGGTGAGAGTGGACACCCTTGTTTTATTCCTGATTTTAGAGGAAATGCTCTCAGTTTTTCACCATTGAGAATGATATTTGCTGTGGATTTGTCATATATGGCCTTTATTATGTTGAAGTAGGTTCCCTCTGTCCATTACTGGAGACTTTGCATCATAAATGGGTGTTGAATTTTGTCAAAACCTTTTCCCGCATCTATTAAGGTGACCATATGGTTTTTCTCCTTCAATTTGTTAATATGGTTTATCACATTGATTGATTTGCATATACTGAAGAATCCTTGCATTCCTGGGATAAACCCCACTTGATCATGGTGTATGATCCTTTTAATGTGCTGTTGGATTCTGTTTGCTAGTATTTTCAGGATTTTTGCATCTATGTTCATCAGGGATATTGGCCTGTAGTTTTCTTTCTTTGTGACATCTTTGTCTGGTTTTGGTATCAGGGTGATGGTGGCCTCGTAGAATGAGTTTGGGAGTGTTCCTCCCTCTGCTATATTTTGGAAGAGTTTGAGAAGGATAGGTGTTAGCTCTTCTCTAAATGTTTGAAGAATTTGCCTGTGAAGCCATCTGGTCCTAGGCTTTTGTTTCTTGGAAGATTTTAAATCACAGTCTTCAATTTCAGTGTGTTCATATTTTCTATTTCTTCCTGGTGCAATCTAGGAAGGTTGTACTTATCTAAGAATTTGTCCATTTCTTCCAGGTTGTCCATTTTATTGACATATAGTTGCTTGTAGTAATCTCTTATGATCCTTTATATTTCTGCAATGTTAGTTGTAACTTCTTTTTCATTTCTAATTTTATTGATTTGAGTCCTCTCCCTTTTTTTCTTGATGAGTCTGGCTAAAAATTTATCAGTTTTGTTTATCTTCTCAAAGAGCCAGCTTTTAGTTTCATTGATCTTTGCTATTGTTTTCTTTGTTTCTATTTCACTTATTTCTGCTCTGATCTTTATGATTTCTTTCCTTCTACTAAGTTTGGGGTGGTGTTTTGTTCTTTTTTCTCTAGTTGCTTTAGGTGTAAGTTTAGGTTGTTTATTTGAGATTTTTCTTTTTTCTTGAGGTAGGATTGTATTGCTATAAACTTCTCTCTTAGAATTGCTTTTGCTGCATCCCATAGGCTTTGGGTTGTCGTGTTTTCATTGTCATTTGTTTCTAGGTATTGTTTTATTTCCTCTTTGATTTCTTCAGTACTTTCTTGGCTATTTAGCAGCGTATTGTTTAGCCTCCATGTGTTTGTGTTTTTCACATTTTTTTTGCCTGTAATTTATTTCTAATCTCATAGCGTTGTGGTCGGAAATGATGCTTGATATGGTTTCAGTTTTCTTAAATTTACCGAGCCTTGATTTGTGAAGCAAGATGTGATCTATCCTGGAGAGTGTTCTGTGTGCAGTTGAGAAGAACGTGTATTCTGCTGTTTTTGGATAGAATGTTCTATAAATATCAATTAAGTCTATCTGTTCTAATGTGTCATTTAAGGCTTGTGTTTCCTTATTAGTTTTCTGTCTGGATGATCTATACATTGGTGTAAGTGGAGTATTAAAATCCCTTACTATTATTGTATTGCTGTCAATTTCCCCTCTTTTGGCTGTTAGCGTTTGCCTTATGTATTGAGGTGCTCCTATGTTGGGTGCATAAATATTTACAATTGTTATATCTTTTTCTTGGATTAATCCGTTGATCATCATGTAGTGTCTTTCCTTGTCTCTTGTAATAGTCTTTATTTTAAAGTCTGTTTTGTCTGATACAAGTATTGCTACTCCAGCTTTCTTTTGATTTCCATTTGCATGGAATATCTTTTTCCATCCCCTCACTTTCAGTCTGTATGTGTCCCTAGGTCTGAAGTGGGTCTCTAGTAGACAGCATATATATGGGTCTTGTTTTTGTATCCATTCAGCCAGTCTGTGTCTTTTGGTTAAAGCATTTAATCCATTTACATTTAAGGTAATTATCAATATGCATGTTCCTATTACCATTTTCTTAATTGTTTTCTATTGTTTTTGTAGGTCTTTTTCTTCTCTTGTGTTTCCCAGCTAGAGAAGTTCCTTTAGGATTTGTTGTAATGCTAGTTTGGTGGTGCTGAATTCTCTTAGCTTTTTCTTTCTGTAAAGCTTTTGACTTCTCTGTCGAATCTGAATTGAGATCCTTTCTGGGTACGGTAATCTTGGTTGTAGGTTTTTCCCTTTCATCACTTTAAATATGTACTGCTACTCCTTTCTGGCCTGCAATATTTCTGCTGAAAAATCTGTTGATAACCTTATGGGGATTCCCTTGTAGGTTATTTGTTGCTTTTCCCTTGCTGCTTTTAATATTTTTTCTTTGTATTTAATTTTTGTTAGCTTAATTAATATGTGTCTCGGTATGTTTCTCCTTGGGTTTATCCTGTGTGGGACTTTTTGTGCTTCCTGGACTTGATTGACTGTTTCCTTTCCCATGTCAGGGAAGTTTTCGACTATAATCTCTTCAAATATTTTCTCAGACTCTTTCTCTTTCTCTTCTTCTTCTGGGACCCCTATAATTCAAATGATGGTGTGTTTAATGTTATCCCAGAGGTCTCTGAGACTGTCCTCATTTCTTTTCATTCTTTTTTCTTTATTTTGCTCTTACAGCAGTTCTTTCCACCATTCTATCTTCCAGCTCACTTACCCATTCTTCTGCCTCAGTTATCCTGCTATTGATTCTTTCTAGTGTATTTTGCATTTCAGTAATTGTGTTGTTCATTACTGTTTGTTTGTTCTTTAGTTCTTCTAGGTCCTTGTTAACTATTTCTTATATCTTAATTCATGCCTCCATTCTATTTCTGAGATCTTGGATCATGTTTACTATCATTACTCTGAATTCTTTTTCAGGTAGATTGCCCATTTCCTCCTCATTGATTTGGTCTTGTGGGTTTCTACCTTGCTACTTCGTCTGCAGCATATTTCTCTGTCATCTCATTTTGTCTTACTTACTGTGTTTGTGGTCTCCTTTCTGCAAGCTGCAGGGGTATAGTACCTCTTGCTTCTGTTGTCGGCCCACTGGTGGGTGAGTTTGGTCCAAGGGCTTGTGTAGGCTTCTGAGTAGGAGGGACTGGTGCCTGTGCTCTGGTTAGTGGAGCTGAGTCTTTTCCCTCTGATGGGCAGGGCCACATCAGGTGGTGTGCTTTGGGGTGTCTGTGAGCTTAGTATGACTTTAGGCAGCCTATCTGCTGATGGGTGGGTCTGTGTTCCTATCTTGCTGGTTGTTTGGCATGAGGTGTCCAGCACAGGAGCCTGCAGGCAGTTGGGTGGAGCTGGGTCTTGGTGTTGAAATAGATACTCACTCAGGCCGGGGAGTGTACAGCGGCCACAACTGAGTTGTGAACTAATTGCCTGTGGCAGCATAGACCAGCAGGCAGTTGCAACAGACTGGGGCATGCTGGCTCTCACTCCAGGCTTATTTTGTACTAGTTCATAGTCTCAGAAGAAAAATTTTCTCTTTCCAATAGTTTCAATAAAAGTTCTGTGGTTGATGCTCACTGGAAAGTGCTGAGTTGCTTTCAGTCTTTGTGTTACAGCCTCCTTTGCTGCTGTGATGACCCTGGCCAGAGCCACCTCCTCAGTGTGTCTTGCTGTCTCCATGGCCCCAGCATGGGCAGCCAGAAACCCCATTTGTCTTTGTTAAGTCTGAATTATACATTTTTAGTCACATATTATAAGGTTTCCTATTATTATGAATTTCCCTTTTTCTAGCTCTCTTACCTAGAAAGCTTCCCTCCTTCTTCTCACTGAGGGTACCCATCAAAGGGGACAAATAGAGGCTGATGTCCAGTTCACAATAATCTCACCAATTGATGTCCTTGCCTTGGACCTATGACTGTCCAAAGAAGACTTCTTTTTTTTTTTTTTTTTTTTTTTTG
>NW_006787454.1:1323272-1331310 GCF_000442215.2 Lipotes vexillifer
TGGCATGTGGGATCTTCCCAGACCGGGGCATGAACCCGTGTCCCCTGCATTGGCAGGTGGACTCTCAACCACTGCGCCACCAGGGAAGCCCAAGACTTCTTTTCTTAGTTCTCGCAAAGATGCCAAAGTGGCTAGTGGCAGCTCTGGTGAGAAGATAATTAGGATTTCAACTGTATTTGTGATCTTTTCTTTACAACAGTGAGGCAAATGCTACAATAGAAAAAGCATATGGTGGCACTAGAAGAAGACACAGGGAGGGCTCTTTACTAAGTCTTGGAGAATCAAAGAAGGCCTTTTGGAGGAAATGATATCTAATCTATGATCTGAAAGAATATGCCTGGTGATATAGGATGTGGGTAAAGGAAGAAAGAGAGAGCATGGTAAGCACAAGGAACAAAAAGGAGTGCAGGGAGCAGGGAAGTATGAGGATGTGGGGTTGCAGTGGGGAATGGTGAGTGTCGAGACTGGATAAGTAAGCAAGAGTCTGATAGGGAAGGCTAAAGAAAGCCTAGCTAAGGGCTTTGGACTTTCACCTGAGGACAAAGAGGAACTTAGAAGGGTGACATAAATAGATTGATGCCTTAAGAGCTTTAGCTACAGTGCAGGGTGAAGAATGAATTGGGTGGAGCTTGGAGATGGAGATGGAGAGGAGTATGGCAGGAAAACAGTGTAAGCAGCAAGACAAGTTTAAATGACTGTTGCAGTAATTCAAGAGGAAGATGAGACCCTGCAGTGTTTTTTACTGTACCATAACCTAGTCTATCCTGACTGATACAAATTACGAATATGCTTTAGGTACATGAAATTGGGGTAACAATAATTGTCAACCCTGATCTGACCTTGAGCAGTGCCAACAGTGATAGTAAGAAGTGGGCTCTCTAAGAGATCTCTAGATGGTAGAAAGAAGAGGATTGCCTGCCAGGGGTAGGGATAAAGAAGCATGGAAGTTATTGACTTGACAACTAGGTGGATGGAGGTAGTACACATTAGTTGCAGAGAATGCTTGGGCAGGCTGCAAGATGATACACTTGTTTTGGATATGTTGAATTTGGGATCCCTGTGAAATTGCCACATAAAGAGAGTCAGTCAGCATGTAGGTAGGCACGTCTAGAGTTACAGGAAAGAGAGTTATATTTTGGAATTCAGAAATTTGTGGATTTCTGTATATTCATATCTCTCCTATAAGGATTGGGGACAGCAATTCCTGTTATCAAACACATTAATGTCTATGCAGCAAAATATATCAATATTCACAGCGAGTGGGATAAAGGAAAAGTACAAATAGCTTCATCACAATTCAGGTCAGCCTTTTCTGACAAATGAGTTTGTGACAAATTTATGAAAAAAAAAAGTTTAGGATTTCAGAGTTTTCAATTTTAGAAATGTTGATACAAGACTGCCTACCAGTACTATCTCATTTAATGCTTAAATCAACCATAGGGATGTGGATAAGGATTGGGCTGCATAGAGAGGCAGCTTGATTATGGAGACCTTGAGTTTATAGTGCATCAGTCTTGGAGGTTTTGTGATTCTCTCCTGAGAAGCTCAGCAGCTACAAGTATGAAGAAACTCACAGTTGTATATATTAGGGTTGAGTCTTTGCTGGATGGATGTAACCATAGGTCTGATCCTTGAGAGTTGGGGATCTTGGCACAATATCTAAATCCCAGAGATTCTCATAAAGTGCAGAACCATTCCCTGGTGGCGCAGTGGTTGGGAGTCTGCCTGCTGATGCAGGGGACACAGGTTCGTGCCCTGGTCCGGGAAGATCCCACTTTTTTTTTTTTTTTTTTTTTTTTTTTGTAGCGGTATGCGGGCCTCTCACTGTTGTGGCCTCTCTCGTTGCGGAGCATAGGCTCCGGACGTGCAGGCTCAGCGGCTATGGCTCACAGGCCCAGCCGCTCTGCGGCATGCGGGATCTTCCCAGACCAGGGCACAAACCCGTGTCCCCTGCATTGGCAGGTGGACTCTCAACCACTGCGCCACCAGGGAACCATTGCTCTAGGACAATGGTTCTTAACTTTAATGCACATTGAAATCACCTGGGGAACTTTAAAGACTACTGATATCCGAGTCTCATGCTCAGAAATTCTGATGTACTTGGTCTGGGGGCTGTGGCCTGGACATTGGGATTTTTATAAGCTCCCCAGGTGATTCTAGTATATAGCCAGGGAATTATTGTTCCCCTAATTTCCTGTACCTAAAGTAAGTTCATAATCTGTACCAGTCAGGATAGATTAAGGTACAGTACAGTAAGAAACAGTGCCAAAATCTCAGTGTCTTAACACAACAGAAGTTTATTTCCTGCTTATATAATGCCTACCGCAGGTCTAGGTGACTCTTCCTGCAATTGTTATCCTTGTGTTGCTCTGAATTCCATAGTCACTGAGGTAGTGGAAGAGGAGCATCAAGAACTGAGTCCTGGCTCTTATCTGCTTTTACTAGGAAGTAATACACATCACCTCCATTCACATTTCATTGACCAGAATGAGTTTATGGCCATAACTAATTTCAAGGAAGTGGAGAAGGCACCTGGTTATTGGTGAACATTAGTAGTGACCACCACCTAGAGTTACTACTGTAAATGAAAGTAGAAGGGGATGAAAAGGGTTATTTACTTAACAAACACTTACATGGTCCTTGTTACATGCCAGATATTATTTAATAGCTATCGAATAGGATCTCATTTAGTCCTCGTAACAGCCCTACTAAATAGGTCATTTTTAATCCCCATTTTACAGCAAGGGAAATTGAGGCTAAATAACTTGCTCTAGGTTATATAAGTGGCAGGGGCAAGATTAAATTCCAGGCAGTCTGGGTCCAGAGTCGAAGCACTGAACCTCTATACAATACAACCTCTATTCTGCTTTCTCTCAACTTGGATTCTGGGGTGGGAAGGGAAAGGAGGAAGGTTATAAGTTTAAGTGTGGGACTGTGCAAGCAAAGGAATCAAACAGTTATTTGGATATTTCATTGCTAGAGCAGGGGTGGGGCTCTGGGGGAGGCAGAGAGTGAGATCCGGAAAATAGACTGGGAAGGAGGAAATGTTTGGACTGACACTGCTGCTGATGACACCACTCCTGGAGGCCAGGATGGAGAGCAACTTCTGGCTTTCTGTTTTCTTCCTTCCGCCATTTCTCCTTCAGAGCCACCCATTTAGCATCTGCAGATTGCACCTTAGACCTCTGCTGAGGTTAGCTCAGAAACAGCAGGGTTAGAGAGAAAAATCATCCCCCTAGAGAGCAGTGGGTGGGCCATTTTCACATAAGGGATCAAACATTGTCAGACTGGACCGATTTTTAATGCATTTTTGAGAGTTTACACATAATTACAGCTACTGTCAAACAAACTATATTTTAAATCCTCAAAGGAGGATGTGCTTGATAAAAGAATCCTTCAGCAAACCTATAGTAATTACAAACCATCATTTCCTAATATATCAGTTTTCTAACTCTTCACTCTTGTCTTGGTTACTGTTAAACTGGAACACACCTGCAGCTCAGCCAGCCTTCCTTCATTTCATAGCTGTGACTTAGGAGTTCACGAACACCTCTGGGTATTGGAACTCTTCGTTCTCACAGACACCACCACTCTAATTACAATACCCCAAGACAAATGCTTCTGCTTTAAAATGGAATCTCTGCAAGGAAACAAACAAAAAGAAGCCCTTTGTGTGACATTGAAGCTTTTTGATTCCTGTCTCTCTCACCTGTATATGCTGTGGCTTTGTTACAACAACTCTGTCTGCAAAACACTTATAAAATGCTGTATCGGCACCTGCTGCAATCTGCCAGCACATTCCTTAGGGTCAGTCAGTCCACACGGTGCCAGTGCTGCTCTGTTTTCCTTAACTCTGTGTTGATTAGGAGCTGTTGCACGTGATGACCAGCTGTACGTGATGACCAGCTGTTGCAAGTGATTCTCTCTAGTGCTGCAAAACCGGTGATGGCAGTAGAGATAATTGGATGTTGCTGGTTCTGACCACACTATGCCAACATCAGATTATTTTCTATTATTTACAAGGAGCTCTCACCACAGGATTAGAAGACCCAGTTCTAGTCATAATGTACCTCTAAAGCACTGTGTCATCCTGGATTAGGCATTTCATCTCTCTGGGTCTTGTATTTTTCTTCTGTAAAATGAAAATTTAAACTAGAGGATTAAGAAAAGTGTGTAAACCAAGGATTTGACACTTTATAATGACCATTTTTTAAAATAATTAAAATAATTCCAAAGTTATAATGCTATGCAGTTATTAAGGACAAAGAAGAAAGGATAAATGTCATTTTAATTAAATCTGCAGATGGAAATAAATGGGGAAGTTCTACTAGTAATTGTGTGACTGTGTCTTTACAGAGTCCAAAAGAGTTTCCTCTTTGGGAAGCGTGAGCTAATACACCCAGAGAGGAGTGATTAGGAACAGGGATATTTATACTAGATGGGAAATGCTGGGAAGCTGAGATTTTATATCAATACCCAGAGGCGAGATGTGGGCAGCTGATGATGTGCAAAAGAACATATAGATTTGAGATATCTCCTGTTAATGGTGATGATGGATTTATCATATGTTAGAAGTCTAGGATAGCAGTCTATGAAATATATACATTTATTTTTATACATATTTATATATATTTTATTTTAATTTTATATACATATAAAATCAGCCTGCTTGTTCACCACTTCAGTCTGGGAATGGCTGATTAGTCATGGTCTGTACAGTAGCCTAGTCGACATAAACACAGGTCACACAAGACCCAGCAGAGGAGAGGCAAAATCCAACTGTGTGTCTAAGCTCAGGTTTCGAGTTCCTCTTCCCCTTGAGGCAGGAAATAGATGGGCTCCAGGCTAGACATTTACAACTGGCCTCCTATTCACACTTCCTGGGGTGAGAAGAAGATGGGCTCCAGGCCGGATGTTCATTACCAGCCCCCTGTTTACATTTCCTGAAGCAAGAGACAAACGAGCTCCAGGACTACATATTTATGACTGGACTCCTGTCTATATTTCGAGATCTGCACCTCGATGTAGAAACCAGCAACAGAAATAGGGTAAATAACCGGACACTGGACATTTTTATGGCAGGGACAGAGTGGGACTAAACCCTGTTAAAAGATCAAGAGGTCATACATTTCCCATCGTTGGGGCAAGGGAAACATTGCACATGTGCTGAAAGGCTCCTTGGGGGTCCAAAAGGACCCATAATATGTGATGCTAAGGCTGTCCCATAGGCCTCCGGGCTGTGATCCATCTTGGAAAAAAGTTGCTCACGCGTGTTGGGGAGGGTCCGAGGGCAGGGCAGGTGTGGAAAAAGAAACCAGATAATTGGCCCAAGGTAAACAAAGACCTGGAAGCGCTGCGGTGTGTAGATGACTCGACCACCTCTTTACTGCTCTCCTCCTCCTCACGGAGGACGCCCACCCCCTTTCTCTCCAGGTGTGCGTCTCTGCCTTGCTTTTGCCTTAACTAAACAGTTTCTCTGTGTGCTCTCCCACTTGCTGTTGTGCTGTGTCTTTAATAATAAACTTTGTACCTGTTTTTTTTTTTTAACATCTTTATTGGAGTATAATTGCTTCACAATGGTGTGTTAGTTTCTGCTTTATAACAAAGTGAATCAGTTATACACACATCCCCATATCTCTTCCATCTTGTGGCTCGCTCCCTCCCACCCTCCCTATCCCACCCCTCTAGGCGGTCACAAAGCACCGAGCTGATCTCCCTGTGCCATGCGGCTGCTTCCCACTAGCTATCGATTTTACATTCGGTAGTGTATATATGCCCATGCCCCTCTCTCACTTTGTCCCAGCTTACCCCCCCCCCCCCCGCCCCCTGTCCTCAAGTCCATTCTCTAGTAGTTCTGCATCTTTATTCCCATCTTGCCCCTAGGTTCTTCATGACCATTTTTTTTTTTAGATTCCATATATGTATGTTAGCATACAGTATTTGTTTTTCTCTCTCTGACTTACTTCACTCTGTATGACAGACTCTGGGTCCATCTGCCTCACTACAAATGACTCAATTTCATTTCTTTTTATGGCTGAGTAATATTCCATTGTATATATGTGCCACATCTTCTTTATCCATTCATCCGATGATGGACACTTAGGTTGCTTCCATCTCCTGGCCATTGTAAATAGAGCTGCAGTGAACATTTTGATACATGACTCTTTTTGAATTATGGTGTTCTCAGGGTATATGCCCAGTAGTGGGATTGCTGGGTCATATGGTAGTTCTATTTTTGGTTTTTTAAGGAACCTCCATACTGTTCTCCACAATGGCTGTATCAATTTACATTCCCACCGACAGTGCAAGAGGGTTCCCTTTTCTCCACACCCTCTCCAGCATTTATTGTTTGTAGATTTTTTGATGATGGCCATTCTGACTGGTGTGAGTTGATACCTCATTGTAGTTTTGATTTGCATTTCTCTAATGATTAGTGATGTTGAGCATTCTTTCATGTGTTTGTTGGCAGTCTGTATATCTTCATTGGAGAAATGTCTATTTAGGTCTCCTGCCCATTTTTGGATTGGGTTGTTTGTTTTTTTGATATTGAGCTGCATGTACCTGTTTTTACAGTTTTTGCCTCTATGAGAAATGCATTTTTCACTGGGGTCAAGAGCCAGGGGGTGTGGTGGCTGGGATTCCTGGTTTTCATCCAGGCTACACAGGTTCAGTTCCTGGGCAGGGAATTAAGATCTCGCTTCACGCCACCACTCACCACTGCCTGTCCGAGATCACCCTTGTACACACCCCGTCAACTGCAGGAAGGGAGCTGTAACCTCAGCCACATCTCTGACTCCTGTCATGGCAGGCCAACCACAAAGATCCAATCTGTGCCCGAGTCCCTTGTTATTTAACTAAAGACACCCCAACACATTTAGAAGGCATTCTATCTGTAGGGAACCACCAGCCGTGCTTCGGGTAGAAAGCAAGGCAAGGCTAATGTTATTGTACCGAGTCTCTTGATTTTGTGCGGAAAGAATCCTAGCAGAGCAAACTGCTCTTTACCTCGCATCAACCTTCTGGGTTTGCTCAGCCGCCTAAGCACTGCAGGAACGGGTGGAAATTGCAGAGGAGAGGGAGAAAAGGATCCTAAGATAAAGCCTGGATCCTGGCTGTGTATTTATGTGTCTCTCAGCTACAGGCAACGGCCCTTACACCGACTGCTCTGGAGAGGCAGTGATGGTAACCTGAGGCCAGTGATTGGTAATCTAGGGGTTTAGGCAAGACACCGCCCCCACTCCCCCATCCCCCTTCCTCCCTGCCCAGGGTAGGAGCCGAGCAGGAGTTGTTTCCTCTGACCCCTGCTGGGGAGATTCCCAGATTCCCACTGTCTCCGGGTAACCTAACCTTGACCGTTCCTAGCAGGGGTTATCTAGCATATTCTTATCTAGCAAAAGGGGACGCCCCCATCCAACTCTCCTTTCGCCTGCTTACTTAACACTTTGCCTCGCCACCAACCTCAGACCTGGCCGCAGTGCACTTTCTGTCCTCACTCCTTGACCGTGTTTATGCAGTCGTCCTTTCTAGACAGGCCCTGGCGAAGCCTCTGGAGGGGAAGCCGTAGATCAATTCCTCTTAAACTTGAGCGGGCATAATATTTATCCGGAGGGCTTGTTAAAACGTTGTTGGCCCTCGCTCCCAGAGTTCCCGGTTTCCTAGCTCTTGGATAGAGCCTGATAATTTGCATTTTTAACAAGTTCTTAGGAGATGCCGCCAGTCCGGGACCACTTTGAGAACCACCGCCTTAGATCAAAGAAGGTGCCGCGGCGTGAACTCCTCCATTTCTTTCCATCTCTTTCCCCGGTCCCTTTGCACTTAGGCTATATTCCCTTCTCCGTCATAGACTCTCGCTTTTGGACTCTGTTTCTAGCGGTTCCCTTCCTGTCGCCGGTTCCGAGAGTTGGTAGAGAAATTTCCTGCCCACACCTCCAGTCCTGTGCAGTGTCGCCCGCCCCCCCCCCCCCCCCCTGCCGATGCAGGAGACGCGGGTTTGTGCCCCGTTTCGGGAGGATCCCACGTGCCGCGGAGCGGCTGGGCC
>NW_006787454.1:1331358-1342861 GCF_000442215.2 Lipotes vexillifer
CCCCCCCCCGCCTTTACTGTTTTTCCACAGCAAACGCTGCCCGCTGCACTCTCCCTCTCTTGGGTGTGAATTATTCACTCTCTTCCCTTACTCCTTGCATTAAGTGCAACCTTTTCCGCAACTTAGCAGTGTCTGGGCTCGCTGCTCGCCTGTGCGCTCCGCAGCCCTGGGAAGCATCCCTGTACTGCCGCCACGCTCCTCCGCACCCCAGACCCAGCCTGGGGCGCCGGGGCCATTCCCGCTCCCGCTCTGCGCTCCGACCCTATCTGGCTCGGGCTCCAAGGTGTGGGCCAGGGCGGGTGCTGAAATCTCCTCAGTTGAGCTTCGGGCGCCGAAGCCCAGAGGGGGGCGGTAGCAGCGTCAGGTGGCTGCTCTGCGTCCCCGCGCGCCGCTCAGTCAGTCCCTGCTGCGTGCTCAGCCCGGACTGGAGCGGGAGATGATCAGCACCTCCGCCCCGGCAGCTGCGTCCCCGGGAGCAGCCGGGACTCGGGACCTTGGCAGGAGAAACTGAGATGTGACCCCGCCGACTGCCCATTGCCCTCTTTGGCATCCTGCCTGCTTCTCCCACTTCCTCTCCCACTCCACGGCCCAACTGGACAGCGAGCGTTTGCCTCGATCTCCGGGGAGAGAGGAGCGGCCACCAGGCGCACAGCCGTGCAGAAGTTGGGCTCAGCTGGGCAGCGCTGATCCAGCTGCGCCGGAGGGGTAGGCTAGGAAGTGGGAGAGGAAGGCGCAGCAGAGGGTCTGGGAGATAGGGTTTTGAGTGGGCTTTTCCTGCTCCCCCGGCCCCGGGGTCGGGGCAGGGGGAGAAATGCTGAGCCCGCGCCTAGGTGATCGCCGCCGCGACAGCAGCCTCAGCAACAGCTTCAGCATCAGCACCGGCGGGACAGCGACAGCGGGGGCGGCGCAGGCGCACTGTGCCCCGCGGAGCCTGCAGTTCCCGAGCGCCGTGTGCGGCACCGCCACAGTCTGGGCAGCGGCGGCCGGGGGAGCGCTACTACCATGAACTGCCTGGTCCTCCTCCCCAGAGCTGCTCATCCGGGTCGGGCTGGAGACTCAGTCAGGGGACCCCGTCGCCGCCGCCGCGCCCCCTCTTCTTTGGGCTCGATCTTCTCTTCCACCTTTTCTTCTTCCTCCTCCACCTTCTCTTCCTGCATTCCCCCCTCCCCCGCCGCGGATCCTGGCCGCTGCTCTCCAGACCCAGGATGCCGGGGGGCAAGAGAGGGCTGGTGGCACCGCAGAACACATTTTTGGAGAACATCGTCAGGCGCTCCAGCGGTAAGAAGAGTTGCAGTCAGAACACCCCTCCACCTCCATCCTGCCCACCCACGCCCCCCATCCTCCCCGTCCCATCCCTCTCCCAGGGCGGGAGGGGGACGCAGACCGCCCTACCTGGCCGCTGCAGTTACAAGATTGACCTGATTTTAGGTGGGAGTGGGAATGAGGTGGCAGAGGAAAGTTAGTTGCATCCCCTCCCCAAGACGTGCTCTCCCCGCTTCCACCTGTCCAGAGCCCAGAACCGCAGGAAGCCAAGGGGGAGCAGCGGCTAGGGTGTAGGTACATCTGGAGAACAGAGTTTCGCTTTGAGTTTCGCTTTGTTGAGGGATATCTTTTTTGTTCATCGTTTCCCCACATTTTTAAACAAGTAGGCTGAAGAGACTGATCAAATTCTTAGAGTTAATCTCAGTGGAAGGGTTCCCTCAAGTTGGGAATGGCTGTGAAAGTGGCTACTTAAGATTTAGTCTCTGGAATGGCTTTCAGGCCCAATGGGCACCGTTGAAAGGAGCCTTGTGTATGAGAGTGTAGCTGGAGTTGAACCTAAGAAAGAGAGTCAGTTCTGGAAAAATGGGAAGGCAATTATTATGGTCAAATTTGTGTTTAAAGTTTATTTCTTTTTTATTTTGCATTGCTCTGTATTGATCTATATGATATATTTGATTTGACTTAAACAGGAGAAATGTAGAAGGGAAGCAATAGCTACTGTGCTTTTAAAGTAACTGGAGAAAGAATTTTAAAAATGCCATTCTACCTTGCTACTGATGTTAGGGTTTTCTTGCCTTAAAGTGTCTTTGAATTGCCATCCATTTATGCATTCATTTCCTCTAAGATATCGGAATGGGGATGGTTATATATTTCACATTTTAGGACCTTATAAGCTTTGCATTTTACTGAAATATACATTTTCTACTTGCTTTCAAATCTTTTATATAATTTTCAATTTTGTAAGATATGTAAAGATATCCTTCAAAGATATGTAAAATATCCTTTAAAGTTTTTTGTTTTTTTTTCCTTCAGAGACCTGTTATTATATATTGAGATCCTTTGCTTGGAGAATTATGAGAAAGACATTTCTGCATGTTGATTACAGTAGATTTTGGACCAAAGCAATGGAAATACTCTATGCAATTCCATAATCATTGTTCATTCATTCATTCAGTGAAACAATATTTATTTGGGTGCCTTATACAAGAGACACTCTGTGGCGTCCTTCGGATAAAAAAATGATTAAGACACTTCTGCTCTCAAAAAGCTCCCTCCTTAGTGGCAAGACAGAGGCACACTCAAATGATAATAAATAATTAAATACAATTATGCTCTTCCTGAATTGGTAGATTAGGTTATATTAATTCTGAGGATATGATCTCTTCTAAAACTAGGCTTGCAAATATTTCCCCTGATTTGGGGACTATATGTAAGTGTCCCAAGGTATTTCTCATCAATCTGTGACATGGTATTTGGTTTTCATTTGAGGCTTTTGACTTTATTTCTTCGCATTTGGTCAATGCCTGATACTATACAAGTCTTGAACAGACTTTTTTGGGTTCAAAAAAAAAATAGCTAATAGGCCTGGTTTAGTGTAAAAAAAAACTATAATACTTTTAGCCATTCCAGTGTGATTTCAAATGTGTGTTTGATTTTTTATGATAATATAAATTCCTCATGGTAGCCAATTTCTATGTTTATACATTACTTTCTTATATTAATATTGTACAGAAACCTAGAATACAAGGAGATATTACTGTTAAAACAACCAGGTTGGGAAATTTAAAGGTTATTGGGATTAGCTATTTAAGATATATCAGTCTGTTTTTCAACTTTCTCATCCTCTTGGGTTATTTCAACTCCATGCAATTTGGTGTGTGAGAGGACTTTTCAGAGAAGGCTTTAAAGAATAAAATCTGGAGGCTGTCTATTGCTCTGCGTGGTAACCAGAAAGTAGATGAGAATTCCTTGGCTGAAGTTCACTCATATAGCATCTTTGGTTGAAACTTCTCATACAGACTGGAACTATGAGCCAGTTTGTAGAATATCTTTTATTTCTGATATACCATGAAATTAAGACTTATCTAATGTGGCTTAGAAAGAGCTGCTTCTGTTGCCTCCATTTTATATCTACCATCCAAGTCACTGGTTTAATGTTTCTTTCCATGGATAGCAACAAGTACAAATGAAAATTTATCTGTTTTTGCATTTTAAGTACCACCTCTAATTGCTTATGGCTAACTTTTTTTTTTTTTTTTTTTTTGCGGTACGCGGGCCTCTCACTGCTGTGGCCTCTCCTGTTGCGGAGCACAGGCTCCGGACGCGCAGACTCAGTGGCCATGGCTTACGGGCCCAGCCGCTACGCGGCATGTGGGATCTTCCCGGACCGGGGCACGAAACCCGCGTCCCCTGCACCGGCAGGCGGACTCTCAACCACTGCGCCACCAGGGAAGCCCTGGCTAACTTTTAATACCACTACTCAAAACCTCTGAGCTTTGTTTGAAATGTGTTAGATATTTGAGGAAGGTATATGAGCATGTGTATGTAATCAATAACGGAAAGTCTCAGTGCCACTTGTACAGGAAGAACCTCAGAAATTGAGAATTATGGTACTAAATTTCTCTACACATTTATGTGCGAGTGTCCCACACTTGTTGCCATTTCTATATGATTTGGCAGAGAAATGGAAAAATTCATTCTGAGAAATTGAGATTAACAGAAAATTCCCTTCAGGGTTCTCACAGATGGATTGAGTTTGTCACTGTGAAGATTTCATTATTCACTAACTTAACAACATTGAAAGTGAAGTGTTGGCAGAGCTTTAGTGGAAAAGAAAAGAGGCAGCACTCCTAATACAGCCAAGACTTGAAGAAAGATGGGTTACTTTTACCCCATGAAGTGCTTCTCTTTCTGATACAACATCATTTTCTTCTTATGAAAATATCAGAGAAAATATCAGTGAGAGTTGGAGTAGAAGCATATCTAGAGATACACACAGATAAACATACAGACAGGTATCTACCCAGACACAAAGGTAGATGCAGAGGAAGTAAACTCTCTCTCTGTCTCACACATAGAAAGAGCAAAAGAGAGATGTAAAAAGTAGCAGAAATACAAGGAGAGAGGGAAGGAGAGAGAGGGAGGGAAGGAGCATGGGAGGGAGAGGGAGGGGAGAGATAGAGAGAAAGAGAGAGAGAGAGGGAGAAAAGGAGGGATACTAGATATGAAAGGGCAATGGACACCAAGAGAAAACGTCAAGGTTTTATTTGTCCACGGTGATCACTAATGAGCTGAAATCTCAGCCAATTAGAAATCTATCAGAAAACTTCTTGATGCAGAAGAAAAGAGCAAGAAGTGTGGTATATTTGGGTATAGCTTTTAAACATGAGGATATCCTAATAAAGTTCCAAACTCCTCAGTTGCAATTTCCCAGAATAACAGTGCTGTATTCTTTGCCTTAGAGTAGCACTGTAGCCTATTTGCTGTTATTTTACACCTCTTGAGATTAGCTTTTTATTTTCCTTGTTTAGTTGACACAGTCTGTTATGGGAAAGCATTTCAAATTGTCACTGGTGATTCAAAGTCTATAAAATAAAATAACGAGGGCCATTGAGTAGGATGGATACAAACATACTTTATAGCCGAATCCCAAAATAGTAGAAGTAGGGAATTCCTCTCTTTAGTTTTTTCTTTGTTTGTTTGTTTTTGTTTTTGCGGTACGCGGGCCTGTCACCGTTGCGGCCTCTCCCGCTGCGGAGCACAGGCTCCGGACGCGCAGGCTCAGCGGCCATGGCTCACGGGCCCAGCCGCTCCATGGCATGTGGGATCCTCCCGGACCGGGGCACGAACCCGCGTCCCCTGCATTGGCAGGCGGACTCTCAACCACTGCGCCACCAGGGAAGCCCCTCTCTCTTTAGTTTTAAGATAAAAGATAAGATCATTTTTAGACAAATAAAAGGAATTACAATCATTTTTAACATGTGATTCTAGTAGGTATAGAGTACACATTATTACTCCAAGAGATTGTAAAGGTCAAAAGCATAAATGCAATAGCAAGGTTTAGATATGTTTTTGGCTAGTAGAATCAAAATATGTTGCTAGGAAGGGAAAGTTTGGGAACCATATGGTGAGTTCATCACCTGCATGCAGTGTCTCATAGGAGGCTCCCGTCCAAAATGCCTACTGACCGAATCTGTGTCTGGAACATTATCAGGCCATCTTCCCTTATTTAAACCTTGCATAGTATTTATGCAAGCTATTCACCAATATATTTTGGGCCATAGGGAGCAGTACACTTATGGGTAGAGGGTAGGTACCTGAAAGAAAGCAACAGTTTTTTAAGACTTTTAGGTAGAATTTTAGATTAAAACAAAACAAAACAAAACATTTCCAAGGCCTTCAATCTGATTATTGCTTTGGGCAGTACATTTTATATACATGTTGTCTTTGATTCCTTAACAAATAGGCAGAAATGATTAGTTTGGGTGGCAGTGAACCTGGTTGCCATCTTGAAAATTTTTAACTATAAAAATAATGTCTTTTAAATTAGAATTTACTGTTCTTTAATATTTTAAACATTATGAAAAACTAGAAATGTTTTTCTCTTTAGAGAAAAAAGGGGCCCAGGAAAGAAGAAAACAGAAAAGGCAATATTTTATGAACCACTTAATGTTCAAGAGAAGTTGAGTATACTCAGTTTTCCATTTTGCCTGAAATACCTGGTTGCACAAGCATTTTCTTTACTCAGTGCTCTTACCTATAGGAAAATCCAAAATCATTTTTGTGCTATAATTAATATTTGTAAAAACTAAGATCTTAAATGAGAACCTATAGGAGGGGCAATAAGGGAACTAGTGATTTAAAAACAAAACAAAAAAGAAATACTAACTCATAATTCTCATCCAATTAAAAAAAATTGTGGAAAACAAATGGATTATTGTGGGGGTTTTTTGGTATAGAGTACTTGATATTTTTTCTTGAAAGATCTAAAATACTATTCAGGAAATGTTGATAAAACCACTTAGAGTTTTTGAAGCTTTGGTTTACTCAGGTCTTATAATGTATCACTTTTACCTTTAAAATATCATAGAGATTGAAATTATACTGACCACTTCCTAAATTATATTTATAAGTAAGCTAGAGGATTGTCCCTTGCTTTAGAGTCCACAGTGCCTTGTATAACAAATGCAGTACTTTGTTGACTAGAGAGTTGCTTGTCCCAGGACATACTTGTGTCCACTAGAGATTGCTCTGTTTGTTTATCTTTTGCTTGATTCCAGAAGTAGAGTATATAAGAAATCTACGTGCCTGGCCATCTGTCAACTGCCCTACTAAAAGAAACGTAAAACAGTGTTTTTGTTAATAGAAGGGAGTGGCTATGATTGTTTTAACTGATGGTGACTGAGTACATTTCTATAAAGGGGTCTTTTAGTTTAGTCAATATTTATCTTTTACTTTCATTGTTAATAACAGCTGCTTGGTAGCATAGAGGAACAACGCTTCCACCTTCTCTCCAGTGTCTGGTCTAGGAAAAGTTGTACTGTTCTCCAGAGCGCTGTAGTTACCATTCACCACAAGAGGGCACTATAGGTTCTGCCACAGGTGAACTAAGTAGTTAGTATCTTTCCGTTTCTCTTTTCTGTCCTTTTCCTCAAGTTTGATTGGGGGTTAAAATCAACGCAGTTAGTTCTTACTCTTGGCAGAAAATATCTAAAACACAAGACATATAGGAAAGTGAAATGAAGAAAGGAATCGCAATCTTATATTATTGAAGGTGACCTACGTTCTGTGACTGAATGTGATATTAGTAAAAACAGTTTATGGAAACAAATTCAAATAAATTTTAGACTAGTAGAGTAGTTACTTCGGCAGATGAACAGAATTTTATTGTAATAAATCATCTCAGTGTGGTGCGAATATGTATGAAATATAAAGTTTTGCAGAATAATAATGTATAAATAATGTTCATACCAGAAAGATGAATATATATTTTCTATTTCAACAAAAATTTTCCTCATCAGATGTCTTGAGATAATTTTGATTAAGTTGGTGAAGTAGAATCAGTGCATGACAGTGCTTTGATCTTATTAAAAGATAGTTACAGGTTTACAGTTACTTACCTATAGGGTATTATATGATTCTAGTATTTTGATGCTATCCAAACTTTAAAAATAAAATACAGAGCTAAAGTAAATATTCTTCAAATTTCTTCAAATTTATTAAACTCAAAAAAATATGATTGGAGACATATTACTTTAAGAGGTTCTATTTCCCGTCAGTCATCAAGTCTGAATCTTGGTTTTAGGGAGTTTTTTCTTTTTGGTAGGGTTAGAAACCATATTTTGAGAGATGCTCTGAAATGTCCCAGACAAAATCATTTTTAATGGGAAAAATGAAAGTATGCCATACAGCACTTTAACGAAGAACAGAGATACCTAGTGAAATCAAGTGAACATGAATAACAAGTCACAAAACCAGTGGTCATTATTGTTGTGGAAACTGAGGTCAAAGAAAGTAGTCGATGTGCTGTAAGAAATGGACATTTGTAAAACATCTTTCTTTACTCATAGAATGTTTAAAACTCCAGTCATATGTTCTCACCACACACACAATAAAAGAAAACACTAGCTATGTGAGATGGTGGACATGTTAATTAGCTTGATTGTATATGTATATCAAACCATCAAGTTGTACACTTTAAATATATACAATTTTTTTTTTTTTTTTTTTTTTTTTTGCGGTACATGGGCCTCTCACCGCTGTGGCCTCTTCCGTTGCGGAGCACAGGCTCCGGACGCACAGGCTCAGCGGCCATGGCCCAAGGGCCCAGCCGCTCCACGGCACGTGGGATCTTCCCGGACTGGGGCATAAACCCGTGTCCCCTGCATTGGCAGGCGGACTCTCAACCACTGCGCCACCAGGGAAGCCCTAAATACATACAATTTTTATTTGTCAGTTATACCTCAACAAGGCTGGAAAAAAAAATCCTTAGTGTGTTCCACTAAATACCCTAGCTTAATAATGTATGATATAACTCCTTTTCATTATTGAAGAATGACTAAAAAAATGACTCATTTTATATAATATAGAAGTTTTAGTATTAGAAAGGCTTGGTCTTGAAAGATACTTGATCAAATGAAGGCTGTGACAATATTGTCACATATATCAGTGTGTTAGACATTATTTTAGTATTTGGTTGTTTATGGATACTGTTACTAATACAGAGAAATATTTGTGTACATTCTAGACAGTAGTTTTGTGATATGTTAAGTTTTCACATGGGAAAAGATAGGAAAAGTAAATAAAAAGTGAAATAGTTTATAAAGGAAGAGTGGTTGAAAAGCTGCTTGAAATTTTAGTGAAATGGATTTCTTTCTTTCTTGGGTATGGTCCCATCAGAGAAACATAAGTACAAAGTCCTATTGATTTCACAAGTTATATGATTTGAGATCTGAGCTTAGGTGCACAATCAGCAGTTTCTAGAGGTAATGACATGTAACTGGGAAGTTGTGGAAGTGTTGGTATATGGACTAAGCTTCTTGAGGATATGGGTTATACCTTACACATGCACATAGCACTAAGTACTAGTTGAATAAATGTTTTTTTGCTATTGCCTCCTAAACTAACCAAGTCTAGAATTGATTTTTTTCTAAAACACTGCTGATTAAATCTATTAAGTAAGCTTGTGTCAGTAATTGTATAGTTTAAAATAGTTAGGTAACTAATGTGTATATCTGAAAGTGGAAATCACATTGTACAGGGAATATCAGATGGGACTCATGAGAGCATGAGAGGTGAATGTGTGTGTGATCTCACACTCATCTCTTATTCCAACTTGATGTACAGCTGAAATATTTCCTATCATTTTTGTTCTAATCTCCAAGGGCTTAGAAGATAGATTTTTATACAGGAAATAACTGTTTAGAAATTTGTTGATCCTAACTATTGTTTCAAAAATGATTTTACAGTTAGGAGTTATTGATGGTAAGTTTTATCCTTGGGAATTGATCCGTACCAGTTGATGTATCTTCTGAGTGAGTTCTGCCTTGAGAAGCAGCTTGCAGTCCTGTGCACTATCCAGAGGAAGAGGCAGAATAGATTTTGGCTTTTTAGAGACTGCATGGCCAGCCTCAGATTACCAAGTTTAACTGAAAATCAAGCAACTCACTTAGATTGAGGGCGAATTTCATCTTTATCCTGATCTTTTCTGTAAGACTTGTCTGTCTGCTGGCATATTTTTGATTGGGGACAAATTATAGCGCAATGAGTTTATTTTCACATATTTATGACATTGAGAGAATAGAGGAATTTTTCAATGAGGGCTAAATAATCCCAGAATAAACTCCCCTAAAAATAACTCCCATCCTTTTGCTCTTTCTAGTTAATCATTCACTAATTCAACATATATTGTTGAGTGCCCACTATGTGCTAGGCTCTGATCTAAGCACTGGAGATGCACATTGAACACAACGATAAAAATAACATTTCTCCTTTTTTTTTTTTTCTTTCTGTGAGGGGCAGTGTGCACACTGGTTAGGCACCATAGGTTCTGGAGGCTTGCATTAAAGTCCTGGCTCTGATGCTTACTAGCTCTGTGACTTACTTATCTATACCTAGTTTTCTCCTTTGCAAAATGCAAGTAATAAAAGTGCCTAGCTTACGGTGTTGGAGTGAGGATTAAATGAGGAAATATATGCAAAGTGCTGAGAACAGTGTCTGGCACATAGCAAGCACCATATCAGTATCAGTGTGGTTAGTTATTGTTATTAGTTAGATGTTTAAAACTTTGAATGCACCATCTGTAGCTGATGCCTTTAATTCTTGGTCACCATTTCCTTTTGCACCTCTTTTCAATGGATTTCTGTCTAAACCTTAATGTTGAAACTTCTAGAAGTTTACAGGTGAGCATTCTTCTTGTGAATCCAAAAACCTTTTGTTTGTCCATATTTTTCTGGCTCTGTGGGATTTAAGTCTCTGCTCCCCTACCCTCTCCACACGAGTTCATCTTTTGGCTTTCATGACTGTTCACTTTCTCCTGCCCTTTTCCCTTCCTTTTTCTATACCCTTTCTATTCCTTTTCTATCCCCCTTTCCCCTCCCTCCTCTCCTGAAGGATGGTTGTCATTCAGGTTTAACCTTCAGCTGTCTTTCTTACATCTTTACCCTCCTTTTCAGAGCAAGTTTGTCCTCGGTCATAATTTAAAATGTATCCTTTCTGTTCTCCAGTCCTGTATTTCCAGTGGCCTATAGAATTTCTCTTGTACACCTCACAAGTTATCTAAAACTCAGTGTGGCCAGAGAATTGAATTTATCATTGGTTTTGGCTTCAAATAGACTTACTTTTTTGGTATTTCCCCACTTCTGTCAAAGGTGTCTTTAATATTTTCCTCTTTTAGTCTAGAAATCTTAGGGTCATTTTTGGCTTCCCACTCAGTGTAATATTAGCCTTACTTGCTAACCAGATTACTGATCCCTAGGGGTAAGAATTTTGCCAAGTAGTTTTTTCTTACCCTTTATAAGCGCTGTGTGCCGAGTGAGTGAATTCCTGCCCGTTCACTCTGCTGACTCAGGGCATGAAACATGTCCATTACCGATATCATATACAGCCAGTGTGTATAGGTATGATGGACCAAAGGAGGAGTAACAGGTTGAAAGAAGAGTTGCCTCACTACTGGGCCCAGAAACAAAAGATCTCCTCTGAGAGTGAGGAATGAAAGGTGTGATACATTCTCCTTGTTCATTCCCAAGCAGCTTCCTTTTCTACTAGAGGTCAAGGTAACATCGTCAAGGTAACTGGTCATCTTTCTGGAACTCTGTGGGGCAGAGAACAGTGCTCTCAACAGAGCAAAGGCATTTCCATCTTGTCTTGACACAGACTTCCGTCCTGACTCTAGCCATTACTCTTGGTGACATCCTAGGGCTTTACAGGATTATAGTAACTACCTTGTGGGTTTGCTGGGAAGATTCAGCAAACCCACGAATGTAGCGGATCTTGCACTGTGCTTCATCATAGCAAGGGCTTAATAAATATTCACCTGTTCCTATTTTCTCTGAGGTAGGGGAGATTTACTTTTCTTTTTTTTAACCTGAAGAAAGCAAAGTATTAAATAGTTAAGGCTTTCCTAAGTCTTAAACTGGTGGATCTGAGATTAAAGCCATTTGGATTCACTTTACCAAGGGCTTACTTATTTGGAGAAAAAACCCAAAACCTAAACAGACACCACTCTTTCCCCCAACAAAAA